>NC_066875.1:37928192-37988488 GCF_022985175.1 Labeo rohita
GATTAAATACAGATTTGAAACCATAACAAGAAATAATTTAATAGCTATGATACTGGTTTTGAAATAAAATGTTTGCATAGTTATGACATAGTTATAGGAAACACTGGCATCAAACAATGGCTTGGAAAAAAAAAAAATCTTAAAAAATAAGGTATATGCATAAACCCAGGAAATTCAACAGAATAAGCATGTGTCCTATTCTGTGTCCTAACTCCTAAAACACTGGTGTCTCATTTTAGAGCAGTCAGTGCAATTTTGGAAAGAAGTCAATTTAATCTGTATGTGGGTGTGTGGATGTGTGAAAATTCAGATGTAACCCCTTATGTAATCATTAATATTTAAAAAGAAACTGTAATTTAATTACACATTTTTCTCAGTAACTGTAACTAATTACAGTTACATTTATTTAGTAAATAAATTACATAATTCCGTTACATGCAATTAGTTACTTCCCAACACTTGACCCTGGTCCACAAAACCAGTCATAAGGGTCAATTTTTTTTAAAATTGAGATTTATACATCGCATGAAAGCTAAATAATAAGATTTCCAATTATGTATGGTTTATTAGAATAAACCAATTTTCGCTCAAGATAAAACTATTTGAAAGTAGTTGTTGCCATTTTTACTGAACAGAGTACAGTCCTATGTGGAAAGTTAAGTCAATTAACAGTCCATATAGCATTGACACTTTATTGTTCTTACATTTACATAGATCATGGAGAGTTTTGTTAAATTAATCACATCTGATTATATATTACTCAGACATTTGTCTAGAAGTAGCACTTAGTTTCATTTGAATTCAGTGTTCTTTTCTGTCACACCCTATTCAGGCTCATGTTGTCCTGGCCGACTAGAAAACTGTTCACCTTTAAGGAGCCAATGAACATTTGAGCAGTGAGCTAATTTACATTGCTGATTTGCATGTCGATGAGGATAATGGCACACTGAAGTTCGTCTTATCAATTTTGAAGTTTGTATTATTGTAGATCAGACTCTCGGAACACGGTTTTGTGTGTACTTTGTACTTGGCATTAGCATTTTCAGTGGCTCTCCTTTTATTCTCCACCTACCAGTGAAGAGTCAATTTCAAACGAGATAAAGACAGTCTATTGGAGTCAGTGAATAAACCAGTCGCAGAAAAAGGATTCTTTCTTGAGATACTGTCCAAAGAACATTTCACAAAGAAAAAAAGACAACAATTTAAACTTTTTAATACAACATGAAGCTCAGTGTCTATTGCTGGTCCCGGTTTGGAACCTTCCTGATCCCATTGATGTGTCTGATATTAAGATCACAAGCTGGAGTGGTGGACGACTTCTCCCAAGTAGATCGCTGTAAGGATTTCCTTTACATGGGCACTCCACCACGAGGTTACCTCGGTACTTCCCTGAAGAAGATCTGCCAGCGCTATGTGGACAAGCCTCGCTATGTTACCCTCTACGACCCCCAAAAACACATCCCAGTCTATTCTGCATACACCTTTAAGAAATCAGACGGGGAGAAACGGGTAGACATTCCCTGGATGTTTGAGCCACAGGTGAGTGTGTGCTAAGAATAACATATTTATTATGTTCAGTATGTACACAATCGTTCAAATGTTCGACATTTTATAAAAGAAATTACTTTTTATTCAACAAGTATGCAATAAATGATCAAAAAATGACTGTAAAAACAAAAATTAGTTTCAAATGAATGGTGTTCTTTAAAACTTTCCTATGTCGCATATCACGTTTTCTACAATGATTTTAAGGAGCACAATTGTTCTCAACATTAATAAAAATATAATAATTAAAAATGTTTTTTTGAGCAAAACAGCATATTAGAAGGATCATGTGACACTGAAAACTGGAGTAATGATGCTGAAAATACAGATTTGTCACCACAGGAATAAATTGCATTTTAAAATATCTTAAAATCAACTTTTACTCTTTTATTTTAATCAAGTAAAAGTGGCTGAGCATAACAGACTCAAAAACATACAATCTCACTTCCAAACTTTTGAATGGTAACCTGACTCAGGTTTCAATACAAAATATACAGAGCTTGAATATTTTTCTCCTGAAATGTTTGAATGTTATTGTAATCATTACATTTGACAAGGGTGTTTATTCTTCATTATCTTCATGCTTCTGGGAATCTATATCCATCTTACTCCTCTGCATTTCTCATTTTGCACAGCTGGCAACTGAGAAAGGAAGCAGTAACATGGAACCTTTCCCTCAGTCCGCCTTAATGCACAAAAACTTTGAAGACACGCAGGCTGTGTTAGAAGACTACGCCGATGTGGTGCAATATGAACGTGGCCAAATGAACCCCGATGAGCATCAGGCAGACCCGCTAGACAAAGCTGCCACCTACACACTGACCAATGTAGTTCCCCTGATAAGGGAGTTCAATTTTGGTCCCTGGAGCACACAGGTAGAGGTCACCCGCAAACGGCTCAACAACTATTGTCACGGAAAGGCTTATGTGATCACTGGGGTGACAACATCAGGTAATATGATTCGACGTGATAACCTAAATCGTGTCGCTGTCCCTGAGTTCATGTGGACAGCCTATTGCTGCACAGATTATGATCACAACGCTCCCTACTCAGAGCGGTATAAGTTTCCGGCGTTCGGCGCCTATGGTCTTAATGATCGTGTGAACAACCACATAGTGGAGGTTCCAATCAAGAATCTGGAGAAGTTTCTCAAGGGCAAAATGGAGGTGGACAAGAACTTCCAGATCTTTTACAGTGACTGCGTGTCAGATGTGTAAAGATTAGAATTGGATAATGAACAACTCCATGGGGTTCATTATCATAAGAATTGCAGATTAAACTTAAAATGAAAACATATGCATTGCATTTGTGTATAATCAATGGCAATGTTTTAATTCATCAAATTCTAGGATCAGTTCCAACAATGAAAATTCTGTCATCATTTACTCAACCTCATGTTGTTCCAAACTTGTATGAGTTTACTTCTTCTGTTGAACATAAAATAAGATATTTTAAAGAATGTGGGTAATTGATCCCCCGTTGCTGGTCCCCATTAACGTCCATAGTATTTTGTCCACACTATGGAAGTCAGTGGGGATGAGCAACCATTTGGTTACCCACATTATTCAAATTATCTTTTTTGTGTGTGTGTGTGTTTAGCAGAAGAAAGAATCTAATTCGGGTTTGGAACAAAATGATGGTGAGTAAATGTTCACAGAATTTTCAATTTTGCATGAACTATCACTTTAAAGCATGTAAACCCCCAATTTCACAAATTAAAATACATGAGTTCAGATGCAAAATCAGCTGAGATATCAAAAATGAGATAATGATACTGAATGAATGCTCCTGACACATAGTATACGTCCATTAAATACTTTTACTTCATATTTGCTAAATTAAAGCCAGGAAGAAATGCTAATTTTAAAGAAATACGTCAGATGGATTTAGAGGCTTTTGCATCTGAACTCTTCACATGTTAATGATATATATTTCTTTGGGTCAATGATACTTTTATTTATCTATGTGCTAAACATTTCAGCAAAACAACTAAGCTTCATTTCTATTCTTGATTTACGATCTTTACCTTTATTAGAGGTTAAATTTTAGTGTAATATAACATGCTGCGCTTCCCATCTGTAAAGCTCAAGCATATTTTGGGTAAAATTAATAAATTTGAGTAAATTAAATGACTTTAAATGTAAACACAACAGTATGACAAATATGATGTTGTTAACACTTACAAGTCTCATCTGTCAAATAAATTTTAAAATAAAAAAGTCATATATGGCTCATTTATCAGTTCGTTGTCATGGTTTGATATTCAAATACTACTTTGCTCTTGCTGTATCAGCTTTGAGGTACATGTTAATGCAAGAAAGAAATGAGAATGGATGTCAAAGCCATTTTTATTTTGTTCTTTTATTCATATGACTGAAACAGAAACATTACAAATTCTGTCATATGCAATAGTCCTTGTTCATATCTCTGTATTAAGACAATGCATATTGTAAAATCCTCACATACAGATTACACTATAGACAATGGCGGAAAACCCAACACTGTCACTTCTTAGCAGTAATAGGTAGACACAGATTGTAGAAAGAGCACTGATCCAGAGAACCAACTGCTTTCCATGAAACCCAACCTTGACTTTGCAATGTCTTTTTATCCAAGGGACAGCCGAAGTAATGAGGGTCCATAACAAGCAAATAACTCCCTCGTTTACCAGTGCACACACCTAAGATCCCCTTAGAGGAATTGTCCCTGTCTCCTCCCATCATAACAGGTGAACCATGGGTAAGGAAGTGGTCATGAAGATCTTCTACAGCTTGATCAAGCTCCCTGCCATACCGCACATGCAATATGCGGCAGGGAACATCATAGAGCTGGTCAAGAACGAGACTCGCCTCAAAAGTCCCAATCCACTCTCTGGAACCCAGGAATGAATCAGGTTTGTCCCCTATTTCCACCAAAGTCTCTTGCATTTCAGAAAGACTAGGTGGGTGTCTGCGGCTCACGCTGAGAGGTTGATTAAGACACAACCATGAAGCCATGGTCTGAATAGTCCTGTATCCACAACCCCAACCTCTGTCATCCTTGCCATCACAACCATAGTGATAATAGAAGCACTCTCCTGATATCAACGAGCATCTGTCACAGTCTGGAGGCTGAGGAAGTCCGTCATGGGCGTTTTTTACTAATGTGTCTTTCCATGTTTCGTTATTAGCTGTTACTGGTGTTTGTCCACAAACTTGTCTACCCCAATCTATAAACTCAGTCCCTCTTTTTGCGGTCTCTTCCATCAGTAAGTTACGTGTATATTAGCACCAACTACTAGCGCTGACATACTAAAAAATACGAATAAACGTTTCATGTGGTCATGACAGCTCATCACAGACGTCCATCCCTGAAATTCTTCCCTGTGGTGAATGAGCTCCTTCAAAAACAGTTCCGCCTCAAATTCGCGATGTTTTCTGTTTCACACACAAAAAAGGTAATAATAAAAATTTAATTAACAACAAATAGCGTCTATAAACACAGTTCTGGGTATTGTAAAACCAATACTGTGAGCGCGAGACAGCCCTGAGATTTCAATTTCAACGGTTTTGGACAATTTATTAGAGTGGAACGCGACCATACGCTAAAATTAGATGTATGAAACTATAGTTAACAAAGCAGGAACGTTTCGTAGGTTTTATCTTATGTTTAAAGGAGATGTGTTATTGTTATTCTCTCCCAGTTTATTTACAATAAAGGCTAAATCTATAGCAGCCGAACCGGGCGGCACAACGGCGTATACTTTGCCGAACCGAACCGAACTGGAATCATTCCTTACCGTAGAACTGTTCGCCTCAATGGCGGAAAAGTCTTTCTGTTGCAGATTTAAGTCCTGCATGTATTCAGCAATTATACTGATTATTCACGACGTCACTGAAAGCGACGATAAACTGCAACTTAAGTGAGTGAAATGTTGAAACAGGGTGAGTTTATTCGTTTATTCGTGATTCGAATTTCACTTCAGTGTTGTTGTTTTGCAGCTCATTGACAGACGCTGTTTCACAACTCGGCTGAAATATTTCTAATGGTGTACCACTGTATATAGGAAATTCGTCTTGGTATGTTTAACTAATAAAAAAAAACCTACATTCATTATATGACGCGATATCGTTAGTCCATCAGCAGGGGGAGCCAGTGTTTTTGGAAGAATGTCCTTAGATCTGTTCCACTGCTTGCTTTGGCCACTGCTGCTATGAATAAGGTAAGCTACGTTCTGTTACAACCTTTTATTAATTGATTAGAAATTTTGATTTTGCAATAAATGTCAACCTTGTGATCAATATTTTGTGCAATGCATATGTTGTATTGCAATGCATCATGTTACAGCTACTGACTGCTCAGATCATCTGTCCTAGATAATGCTTTAGGAAATAATACATTTGACGTTTTATTTGTTCCCCTTGTTGTGTCGCTATCTTAAAAACATTTTGATTGGAGCTTACAGTATTTTTGTTTCTCGAAGTTGTTTCCTTATGGACAGAAACACAGTCAGACCGCATCCTCCGCTGTCTAGTTCCCATACACATGAAGATAAACAAAACCTATGCAACCAGAGAAACAACACTGGCAGAAGTAGCCTAGTATCACACATGACTCTACTAATAAAGGTTTCAAAGCAGGAACAAGCCCCAAAATATCTCTGGATAGACTGGATGCCATTGTCAGGGAAAAGAAAACAACCTGTATGGGTATAAACAACTGGTTTGGTAAACACAGCTGTTTTTGACCTATTATGTAGAATTAGTCCATGCGTATTGCTGCATGAGGCACTTTATGCATGATTTGGCTTTTTGTTCTTTTAATCATTAAATTAAATGGCTTGTTTTATACAAAAAATGTCCCATGACCATATAGGCCTACTGTGAAATGGTATAAATTTGAAGCTGTACAATCCAGCAACCAAATATTTATTTTTAATAAAATTGAAAAGTAGGCTTACAATTTTTTCCCCGAAATGAATGTTGTAGTTTATTAACAGTTGGCTTTAGTAGATGCATATAAGAGCCATTAAATCGAAAGGGATTTAAACTATTACTAAAACAAGGTCAAGACAGAGCAGGTAGATAATAGAAACACAAAAAAACATGCATAAAAACAGATCACAAGGTCAAAGAATAGACTACGATAAACAATGTATGATAAGGGATATGTGAATGCTGGCCTGAAGTTTAATGTTTTGACTTGAGATAGACTAAAGATGAACACTTAAGATCAGACACAAATCTGGAGATGGAAGACATTCCAAAACGAACCTAAATGTCAAGCCCCCGATGCAAAATACAGCAGTTAGAATGGAAAAAATAAAACCCTGTATCTAAAGAGGTCACACTGTTTGTGGATGAGTAGTTATGATTCAAGTTGGACACAAGACTGTACGGATAACTGTAGGTGAGTGAAGGGTGTCAGACCGAATTGCACAGTTATTGCATCTAAGTTTTAATGAGATTTTATTGTGAATGCGCACATTTTATTGCTTAGAGCTTGCGTGCAAATATCGTACAGGAATTACTAACTTAAGTGTTGCCACTTTTTGAAAATGTTTGTTGCCAAAACCTTACTAAGCTCACAGGTTTAACATTTTTGTTGATGTGTATTGCGGACATTTCTGTAATATTATGTAAGACACTTATGACTGCATTATTCTCTGTTGGCTTCAGCAGTACTGCTGTCTTCATTCATGAAATGACCTCAAGATTTCTTTTTGTCTATTGGCAGGCTGTCGGTCATTCTCTGAATGGTTTAACTGTGAATTTGGCGTAGTGACATGATTAGCATGTATCTGCTGTATAAGACTGGTCAACAGCCAGAACAAGGAGTACTGATCTAACAACAATAACTATGTTAGTGGTTGCGGATTACACACAAGCCTGTCAACTAATTTTAAAATGTTCTTATGTTTATTGGTGTTGCAGGAAATGTACGCTATGTGACTTTATGCGCAGCATGTTTTGACTTGCGCTAACTGAAACCTTTTAAAAAATGGTGTCTATTTGACAATTGCAAGAGCAAACTAATTTATAACATTTTGCATATAATTCATGGACTTAATATATCAAGAAATAAATCAAGCTGGTGAATGATGTCATGTTTGATGTCAAACTGAAATTTATTAAAAGAAAAATAATGATTTAAGTCTAAATAAAGAATGATATTGAAGTGGCAAAGATAATGACAAATTCTATTTCTGTTTCTATTGTTTCTGCTGGAGAGATCAAAGGCCAAAGCTAGAAATATCCTTATATGCTTAGAGCCAGAAAAAGCTGGCAGTTTATCACTGTAAAGTGCAGATTTTATCAGTAAATGAAGCTCTTTCCAGTCTATTAAAATCCCAACACCTCCTAAAGAGCAGTGTGATATTTATAGCTGAAGATGAAGGAGTGGGTAGCAGGGTCCAGGGCAAGAGGAAAGGGTCTTCCTGAAACAATCAGTCAGGCTGTGTAAAGCAGTAGACCTACCAGCAGGCTGTGTGTGGGAGAACGCTGCCAAATAATCCGCAGGTTTCCTCTTTTGGTCTGCAGACCCTTATCTTGAAGAGTTGGAGCTTCACTTTGTAATACATCCCTATGTACAGTCAAACCAAAAATGATTCAGATACCAGATATAATGTTTGATAATTTTTTTACTAGTGGGTGCAGAACACTATAGTTCATTTATGTAAGTGAGGATAGCAAAATAAAGTAAACTGTGAGATATTCTACCCAAAAATTCTTCATACACTGGACTATCAGTAAAAAATTTGATTTGACACTTTGACCTGGCCATGTTTTGTCTGACATTATGCAGATGAATTTGTTCTGATTCAGTTTACCTCTAAGTTCTTGTCATATTTTATTCCCATTTTCTAAACTATAACTGTGATAATGTGAGCAGTGTTGAAGGTGTCTGAATAAATTTTGGTTTGACTGTAAAATAAAAACAGCTGAATTTTCAGCAACCATTACTCTTAAATGTCACATGATCCTTCAGAGTTTTTCAGAATTCTAATATAATGTTTGGTGCTCAATTATTATTAAGTATTATTATAATTTTTTTTCTGCTTAATATTTTTGAGAAAACCATACTAGTTTTTTTCAAAATAGAAAAAAAGAACAGCATTCATTTGAAATAGGAATCTAATAATATAAAACAATTAATTTCTTTCTATGTCATGATCTGTGGCGAAAGTGAATGATTGTGTATCATGGTTTTCACAAAAAATATTAAGCAGCAAAAGCTGTTTTCAACATTAATAATAAAAATCATTTCTTGTGCAGCAAATCAGAACAATAGAATGATTTCTAAAGGATCATGTGAACTAAAAACTGCTGAAAATTCAACTTTGCCATCACAGGAATAAATTCAATTTAAAAATGTATGAAAATTGAAAACAGTTATTTTACATTTTTGAGAATAATTTATAATATTACTGTTTGTATAGTAATTTTATAATTGTTTACTGCATTTATTCGACTAACACTTTTTTTTTTTTAATCTTATTTTTAATCTGTTATAAAAATACATATTATTACCATTTAAAATGACTTTTGTGTTTGAGTATATTTAAAAATGTGATTTATACCTAAAATGGCAAAGCAGATTTTACTTTAGTCTTAAGTGTCACATGATCCTTCAGAAATCAAAACATTTCTTGCATGTTGTAAAAAATAGAAACTTACTGACCTAAAACTTATAAACAGGGTGTATGTCAGAATCTGAAAAGAAAGCTCTACCCATTGAACTCCCGATTATTAATTCTAGATGCCTCTTATTCAGAAACAATAACTTCCGACCGGCCACCTTAGTGGCTCCGACCTCCCTGTCCCCTATTCTTTTATGTAAGTTTCCTGTCTTGTGGCGCGCCACTGGACCTCAAACAAGGAGCCTGATCTGGCTCTCTTTCCATTCAGGAGTCAAGACAGTCATTCTCTACTGACTATGCAGATCTCTCTCTTATTCTCCCTCACTCTCTCTCTCCTCATTTCTGCATCACCAGCTTCTGGCTGTCTTTGTTTACTATTAAAAAAGGGAGGGTGTCCTTGGGTCTTCCTCCCACACATAACCCCCCTCTCTTTTTTAATCATCCCAATTTCAATGACAGGGTCCAAGCCTCGGAGTCACTATGCCGGGACTCCCCCGCCCTCGCCCCCTCCCCAGACATCACACATGTTCCACAGCACGTACCTTGTCTCTCTTTGCTCTCAGTTTGGCTCGGGCTGAGCAAACAGTAGTTTGATCAAACAAGACGACAAGTGATTTAGAAAGATTTAGAGCCATGACAACAAACATAGTGTCTGTAGGCAATACAGAACTTGTCTATGTGTGTGCAAACACCTTATTATTGTGATGTTTACTAAAACAGAGGAAATAATACACAGCAATATCCAAACAGTTTTTATAGTTTTGGGAGCTGCAGAGCCATCTAACACAAAGAGACTAAACGATACAGAACTTGGCTGTGTGTGCATGCACACAACTTAGAATTCTGATGGTTATTGGTTAATATATATTGCAAACTGCAAGTAAAGATATTAGAAATAAATACAGAGAGCTGAAATAGCAAAGATTGTAGTGGTTATGTTTTCTAAACAAGAAAAAAATCTATTTGCGAAAGCATTTAAACAAATACAGAGATTTCTCTATCGATTATCTTTAGAACTGACATAAGTTGGGCCTCATGAGTATATATACTTGGAATATATACATTGTACAACTGTTGCCCAAACAACCTCTATCCTCTATCCCGTCATGCTTCAACAAACAGACTGAAAGAGTTGAAAGAGCATGTGAAATACATGTGATGCAAGTACACAACTGCACGTAAAAATCTTCACACTAAAAGGAGACTCATTACTGAAATAGACACATAATTTAGCCTAGTATTTTTGGCTGTAAGTATTCTGGCCAAAAAAGGAAAAAAAAAAAAAAAAAAAAAAGCAGAAGTAACCTTTGTGCCTTAGACAAAATCCATGGAGACTTTTTCTTGTGAATGCACTCTAGAGATGTATAGATAAACTTCATTGATCCCTGAGGGTAAATTCAGTAGCTTTGAACTCTGTACACTCTTTGTCTTCTCAGTGACCCAGTATGTTTTCCTGGATGGACTCACTTTATACTTTCCTGGATTACACTATTCTGTGCCAATTACATTTGAAGTGTAATATTCGTAATGCTTGTTCTGATGCATTTTCTTCTTGATTTTGGATTATATTTGTAAGAGGAATGTTAAAGGAGAAGTCCACTTCCAAACCAAGGATTCACTTATAGTGTACTCACCCCCTGATATGGTCCCCCGATTTTGAACTTCCAAAATGCAGTTTAAATGCGGCTTCAAACGATCCCAAATGCGGTTGTAAACGATCCCAACTGAGGAAGAAGGGTCTTATGTAGCGTAACAATCGGTTATTTTCATTAAAAAAATACAATTTAAATACTTTTTAATCTCAACGCTCGTCTTGCCTTTCTCTCCCTGAACTCCCTGATTCTGGCTCAAGACAGTTAGTGTATGTCGAAAAACTCAAAAAATCATTTTAAAATCATCCTACGTCACTGCAGAAGTACCGATCCAGTCTTTGCAAAGTGAACATGCAAAGAAGATCAAACAACCTTAACAAAAAAGGTAAAACAGCGATTATAGGACGATTTCGAAGTTGAGGGAGAACATGAGATGGGAGTTTTTTGACATACCCTAACTGTCATGGACTGGAACAAGAAACAGTCCAAGCAGAATAAGACAAGATGAGCGTTTGGCATTAAAAAGCATATAAATTGTATTATATTTAATAAAATAACCGATCGTTACGCTAGATAAGACTATTCTTTCTCGACTGGGATCATTTACAACCGCACTGGGATCGTTTGAGGCCGCATTTAAACTGCATTTTGGAAGTTCAAAATCGGGGGACCATATCAATCCATTATATGGAGAAAAATGCTGAAATGTTTTCCTCAAAAAACATAATTTCATTATGAATGAAGAAAGAAAGACATGAACATCTTGGATGACAAGGGGGTGAGTACATTGTATATCTTTGTTTTGGAAGTGGACTTCTCCTTTAAGAGTTACTAGAAGGCTATACAAAGTTCATCTATTCAACTCCAAATGGCATCCGTAACAATTTCCAAGTAATCAAAATTTGGTCTACAAATAAAATTGAAAAAGGGTTTTTACAGCGAAGCCACAGAAGAACCATTTTGGTTTCCTTGAAGAACTTTTCAGGAAACTTGTCTGAAACAAAACATTTTTTCTTAGTTTGAGGAGCATTTTAATAATCTAAAGAAACTTTTTCCACTATAAAGAACCTTTTGTGGAGTGGAAAGTTTTCATGAAAGTTAAAAGTTCTTCATGGAACCAAAGATGCTGATAAAGAGCTTTTATGCAGAATGACATACTGTCATACTGTATAATGACAATATACTGCACACTATACTTTTTTGAATTTAAAGGACTTTTACCGTATTTATTTTGTATTTTACACTGCAATGCATTGTGTTTTAGAGTTAACGGAAACGTCTGTAAAATGAATGGATAATGTGGTGGAGGGATGCTGGAATATGCTGCTTTTAAAGTGGCTGATGTATATGTCCTTAATGTAATGTGATTGACAGGATTAGATGAATTTATAACTTAGCTTATAATTTTAAAAATAACCTCTAAATGTTTTGTTTTTGTGTTTTTACCTGAAAGTTACTTATTTATACTTGGCTTTGTAACATCTGTGAGGATAGCCCCCCTGGAGCATCTGGGATGGTTGCAAAACCAAAGTCTCATTCATTTGACTTACCTCCTTGTTGACTTGAGATCTCCAGTGTGCTAGGTTACCACTGGTATACAACCTGTTGTGTATATTTAAACAGCATATATGTAAAACGGACCTAAATCTTACAAATGTAAAGGTCTGCTGAAGGAATTCGAAGAGCTGCCTCTTGAACCCTATAGAAAAGTACCCACCTGGGGAACTAACAAGCATACAGAGATACATAGTTGTGAGTATTGTTTCATTTCTTTGTGTTACCACCCTTGGTCTGGAAGTATACAGTGGAAAAATGTAGTTAAAGGATCATTGTAAATTGCCTTGAGAGGAAGCCGTGCTAACCCTTTTTTGGTGCGCTATTTACTTTGAGAAAACAGATATTATGTGAGTAACAATGAAAGACTAATCCCTTCCAAAACAGGAAGCTGATCTGATAACTATCACGAGACTGTTATATTTGATTTTTATTTTCAAAGTCATGGATTGAAAATAAATAAATAAGCATTACGGAACCGATGAGTGCTGACAGTACCTTAAAAAGCTTCGGTTGCAATTAATGGGCAATAGACGGGGCTATGGACGAAACGGAGAGGATCCTGTAAGGACTAGATTCTGAGATGCAGATAACCAGTGAGTAAATTAAACGGCCTCAGCCTGAGCTTTAACATTTTGCAGCTGTCCCATGGGTGACAATCCATTCTCCACCTCTTTCTGAACATTAATGAGAGAGGTCCACCTTTTCTGCTAGTCGCGGTGCGCTTTCGTGGAGTGAGGGGGAATTTACATTCATAGAAAGCTTGCCAATAGGGTGCTACAAAGGCGAACGGATCGCAGTACGTGCCTCGTGGGAAGGGACGGTGTCATTCTATTTGATCGCGTCTGCGTCCCACAGAGTACTTGGAAGCAGCGCCTAGGGCTGGATGCGTCTGTGCTCCAGTCTATCCATGTCTTTTGTGCCACCAGTTGAGCTGTCTTTGCGCGATATTTCTCATTTTTAATCATGTGTTTGAAAAATGCCAAGTTGTTTTGCGAATGTTTCGCGGTTCAGGTAAGATACTTACGCTTTTATAAAATAGATTCTTACTGTCTTAACGTGCATTTAGCAACACAAGTGGAAAATTGTCTTTTTGTTGTTTTGTCGAGAAAAATTCATACTGAATGCAGAGCGATGCGTTAAACGTTTAATGTTTATCTACAGCACAAGTTGGGAAAAGAGGCGAAATGCAAATTGCCACAAATCATTTTTTTTTTTTTCTGCGAAAGTGATATACGCGAAAGTGCATTGGCTATAGTTTATGGGCAGTTTATCACTGCAATTATAATATTGTGCATTTAGAAATAAGAAGTAATGCATTCATTTAAAACTTTAATTCCCATAGCATAGTTCCCTTTGATCCGCATCACTTTTTAATCAGAAAACAAGGGTATTTGAGCTCTTAGCATTACTTGCAATCTATTTATGTTGGACTTTCCCATGCATGACCTGGCATCTTTATTAAGCTTGAGTTTTACATTACAATGAGAGCTGACTCAGTGTAAAATTGCTGTATCATCAAAAGTTGACAATGGACTAGCAAATTCTGTTCTGAAAATAAGACAGTGACTTTGCAGAAAAGGCAGATCATGGGATGATCACACATGGATTCCTAAGTGATTTTACCTGTAAGAAAAAAATGCAATGAAAAATTTTGTAGATCAGGTTTAATTGTAGTTTACTGATCGAGCTCTTCTTTGTTGTGTTGAAGTTTCAAATAATTTCTATAGCCAAAGTACACCTACACAAACAAAAACTTGAAATATCTTATGTACTGGATATGTGTTCACGCAGTCAGTGTATACATACTGAAATGTACTGAAATGTATATTTTTTTGGGACAAGGTCCTTGGTTTTACCAAGGGTAAGACTTGCCACTGTGACAGTGCTCTCTCTTGCAAGGCAAAAAATAGACTCTAGTTGTTGGCATTTAATGTTGGCACTTTCTCTGTTACCTTTAACATTGGCTAAGATCCTAACTTCAAGCCTTTAAACTCGTAGACACTCAGTTTAGTTGGCTGTTCCCTCTGCTGGAGAGTAAGGCATGGGATATAGTCTCTCCCCTCTTCCTGTTGCTATCATTAACTCATTTAGAGGGGTAATGTCAAGTGTGCGTATTTGTGCACGGGTATGTAGCGTTAGCACATGCTTCACTGGATGACTTTGAGGTTAATTCTCTTAGTGTCAACCTATTACCTCTTGACTGTTTGTATTTGAGAATAATTATGTTTATTGCCTTTTCATGGCCTAACTGTTATATTTCAAAAAGCACCTTATGAAAACAGCTTCATTTTTTTTTATTGTATAAAAGTCTTTAGTATATAGTTTTCATTCTTTTTTGATAATTATTTATATTTCTATTATATTATTTATTATATGTTATGACCCAGTAAAATAATGTACTATTCAAAAATATGGGGGTCAGTTACTAAAAAAATAAAAATAAATAAAAGAGATTTTTATTTAGCAAGCAACATACAGTTGATCAAAAGTGGCAGTGTATTCATCAAATATCCTGAAAAAAAAAGTATCACAATCCGCATAATAATATTAAGCAGCAAGCCGTTTTTAACTGTAATTATACTAATAAGAAATGTGCCAAATCAGCATATTAGACTGATTTCTGAAAGGATCATGTGACAATGAAGACTAGAGTAATGGGTTCTGAAAATTCCGCTTTGTCATCACAGGAATAAATTGCATTTTAAAGCATATTAAAAAAGAAACCAGTTCTTTTAAACTGTAATAATGTTTCACTATATTACTGTTTTTACTATAGTTTTGATCAAATAACTGAAGTCTTGGTAAGCATTAGAGACTTCTTTCAAAAACTAAAAAGAAAATCTCACCCAAACTTTTAGTGTAACTAAGGTAAATGTATATATGGGGGAAGGCAACAGCATCCATGCATGATGGTTTCTAAGTGACCTTGTAGTAGCTGGGTCACTATAACTGAATGAGAGATGAAGATGGGGGCTGCCTAAAATAAAAAGAGCTCTATGCTCATATGTTTAAGTGTGGGAGGCCATGCTTAATTAAATTACGTGGCTGCGAAATGCTGGAGACTTGGTCAGGCGAAATATAGGTCTAGTTCCTGGAAAAGCTGTTAGAGATGTTCTGATTACATGGTGGACGTGCGTTCTGTAGCATTCAGACAGTTCTTGGATTTTCGATGGGTCATGGTGTCAACAGAACTTCTGTTGCCTTTGTGACAAGGCACCATTCTTTGCCAAGATCAGCAGTAAAGTGATTTGTCAAGCGGAGGCCAAAAGAGGAATCACGTCCGCTCTTCTCTCAAAGTCTGAAGAAAATTCTGATCATTGATGTTCTACTCTACATTTTGCCCCAACCTGGAGCTCTTCATAACATGTGCTCAACATCAGAGCATCTCCAGAGGGTACAACTGCTTTAATAAGAGGCCTACTGCGTCATAGCCTACTAAAGCTGAAAGGCTGCATTCAAAATTTTCCAATAAGGAATAAATGCTAGAATTTCACATGACTAACTACATAAGATGAATACTTACTCACGCAGTACTTATCTGCCATATATGTACACAAGCATCACTACTGGAGTACAAGCTCATGGCTTAGGAAGCAATAGGAAAAGATTAGAATTACCATTTGTTGCCACTGCAAATATGTATTTTTATCGTTTCATTTTTGCTTGGACTCAGACATTAGGTTTCACACAATCTGAGATGCATGTGATAGAGGATTAGATTCTGCAGACCAGACATACACAAACACTCTTTCTGTGTATGATAGACAGAGGATTCAGCATTGTGCGCATGTGCCTCCACGTTCCACATGTTGTCCTTTTCTTTATGAATTGAATTTTCTGCTTTTCAGATGCTTCTGAAATAAATCTTGTTTTTTTTTTATTTGTTGGCTTATATACTTAAGTTCATTATTTACAAATTAAGACATGTAGAGCAAGAACACAGAAAAATAAGGGTTCAGAATTCTACCTTTTGGGGTACAACAGCTTGTCGCTGGAGCAGTACCCTTGAAAGGATATCTGTGTACCTTTTTTACCACTAAAAGGTACATATTAGTACCTTAGACTAGTAATGCGCACCCTTAAGGTGCTAATATGTACCTATTAGGGGTAAAAAAAGGTACAAAGATGTCCTTTTAAGGATGCTTCTCTAGCGACAAAAGGTACAATTCTGACCCCTTATTTTTCTGTGAGGCACATCAGATTTGATTAAGTATAAAGGCCTGTTCATACCAAACTTTAACTATGTAATGTTTTAATAATGGCTCTCATTCTATGAGAATAGGGAAGTTCACAACACAACTTGGAATCACTTTCAGAATTATTTTTCCAGCTGCTGAATGATAAAAACATTGATAGCTAATCAAAATCCATCCTTCTTTTAAGAGCTTGAGTGTTTAAAGTGGCAGACAACGCAACTAAAGCATGCCTTTATAATAAGCAGAATGTTATCATGTGTTGGTGTGGACAGTAATATAGTTATCTTTATTGTTATCGTTCCTGACGTAAATGGGCCTGAAGACAAATTAAAATGCAGGGGTGCTTGAGTGAGTGCTGGAGTCTACAGATGAAGTGGTTGAGTTCAGTTTTCTGTGTTCACCCATTGGCTACAGGAAAGGTCCAGGAACCAGATGAGCAGAAGTACTTCATATTAGTACTAAATCACTTCGTATATTTCTTTACTTAAATGAAAGTGCTCCACCTTGTGGCAAGTCTTGTTAGCATTCTCTAATAGCACATTTGCTTTAAACTCTTTAAGACAAAATCAAAGTCCGGTTTATTGCCATTGCAGAGCAATGTAATCAACACAGGAAAACATTCAATGAACAGTTCGCACGGGATATGAAAGATCTGGATAATAGTGCTCTTGTTTACTCTTAAAATGTGTTGCTTTTCTGGATAGTAGAAGTGTAAAAGACTCATCATTTAATCTTCCTTTGTTCTGTGTGTGCCAGGACTCTTTGCCTTACTGCTGATGGTGCTGGAGTGGACCCGTCCAGGCCTGTCCTCCCCATTACGCCCCATCTGCGACCTGCGCGTCCTCGACCATTTCATTAAGGAGGCTTGGGATGCAGAGGCTGCTATGGTGAGAGACATGCACGGCTAAAACTGTAAATTTAAAAACACATTTCTTTATAATTCCAAGGTGTTCACTTTCTTGCATTTCATCTATGCAATTCTTTAATCTTACACATGCATCAGGCAAACATCTTTGCAATGTCAAATTCACATGTGTAATCTCTTCTCGTGTGCCCTCTGTAGCTGTTTTTGAACACTAAATAATGTCCTTCGTGAACAACCCCTTACTCACTGAAAGAATTCCCACTGAATATCACATGACTTTGAAATCAATTAAGCCATATAATGACAGTTGTCACTGAATTGAATTCATTTCACAACTGATGAACTCTGCAACATTGACACTGTTATTGAAATGAACTGAATCTAAATTAATTGAAAATAAAGACAACTTTTTCCTTCTGTAGATCTCCTAGCTAAATTAAGCTTGTTTCGTATTTCGAATAACTTTGCACAACTCACTTGAGCTGAATAATGGCACTATTATCTTTTGTACACATGCTTTGTAGTTGAATTATGTTCACTAATGAACTTTGCTAACATTGACACTGTCATTGAACTAAACTGAATCAACACTGATCTAAACTGAGCTAAAAAACGGCACTAGAGCTGCTTTACAGACGATTACATCATTATTACTGTTATTTTCATGTATAGTACCGTAATGCTGCTTTGAAACATACTCTATTGTGTAAAGTGCTGTATTAATAAATGTGACTATATTAATGAATGTTTTTGCTATCACAGAAAGCATGTAAGGATGATTGCAGCATTGCATCAAACTTCACTGTTCCTCTGACCAGAGTTGATTTTGATGTCTGGGAAGCGATGAATGTAAGTTTTCCTGCATGTTCCTTTTGTAAGATTATAATATAATATAAACAGTACCACAATTAATACCACGTGGTTGACACATTTAGTATTAACATTCCTTTATGAATTTATTCTGTATGTCACTTCAGATAGAGGAGCAAGCCCAGGAGGTCCAGTCAGGCTTACACGTGCTGAACGAGGCCATCAGCTCATTACAGATATCTAATCAGACTGACGTGCTACAGTCCCACATAGATGCCAGTATTAGCAACATTGCCAGCATCAGACAAGTGTTGCGAAGTCTCAGCATACCGGTGAGTTACACAGGTCTCTTGGAGAAAGAGAAGTCACTTATTCTCACCAAGGCTACTTTGATTTGATACAGTAAAAACGGTTATATTGTGGAATGTTATGTTAAAATTCAGTTTTACCATCAGAAATATTTAAAAAAGTAAATTAAATACTTTTTAAATAATTCTGTGATGGCAAAGCTGAATTTTCAGCAGCCATTACTCCAGTCTTTAGTGCCACAAGATCCTTCAGTAATCATTCTAATATGCTTACTGTTAAGGAAATACACTGAATATACATTTACATGTATGCATTTGGCAGACCCTTTTATCCAAAGCAGTTGTACAGTACAGTCAGACTCTTTATTATGTTCAATACATACATTACATCAGCCAATCTGTAGTCTGGGAATCAAACCCCGTGACCTTGGAATTGCTAGCGTCATGCTGTGCCACTCAAGCTACAGGAACAGGAAAATGGATGTTATGCTAATCAAGCACAGTATGTTCGTCACATCATGGTGATTGTTTAATTGTAGTGCTAAACAAATAGCGGCTATGAGACTACACTTTTAAAGTCTGTAAAAATAGGGTCCAATGTACTGTATTAATATGAAGGAATGTTCTTTATTGACTTTTTGCAGGTATTTTTGCCATATTTTGAAATTACGCATTGTACTGTGTAGGAATAGTTAACCCAAAAATGAAAAATTTCTGAAAGCTGACACACCCTCAGGCCATCCAAGATGTAAAAGAGTTTGTTTCTTCATTAGAATAGATTTGAAAAAAATTAGCATTATCACTTGTTCACAAATGGATCCTCTGCAGTGAATGGGTGCCGGCAGATTGAGAGTCTAAACATATGATAAAAATATCAAAATAATCCACAAGTAATCCACACGACTCCAGTTCATTAATTAACGTCTTTGAAGTGAAGTGTGAAACGTGTTTGTCAAGGTGCTTTGCCACAATCCACACCTCCTCCAGGGAAAAAGTCCATTCCCTGTTGTCCTCTCAAATTAAAATGCATCACCATATTTGTTTAGAACTGTTCTGTGCATATTTCTCTCCTGATTCACACAAGATGACTTTTTCACTGAAGAAAGCAATATTATGGATAGGACTTTTAGCGGGATAGAGAATTTTAGCTGGAAGTAATAGTTTGAGGATAAAAACTGCTTGTGGATTATTGTGATTATTTTGATAAGCTGCTTGGCACCCATTTGCTGCAGAGGATCCATTGGTGAGCAAGTGATATAATGCTAATTTGCTCCAAAACAAACTCATCTACACCTTGAGTGACCTGAAGGTAAGTAAATTTTCAGCAAATGCTCATTTTCGGGTGAAACCTAACAGAAAATGTTCCAGCAGAAAATAACCAGTACCATTTTTGTTTTTCTACACACACACACACACACACACACACACACACACACACACACACACACACACACACATATATATATATACACTACAGTTCAAAAGTTTGGGGTCAATACATTTTTATTGTTTCTTTTTTTTTTTTTAGGAAATTAATAATTTTATTCACCAAGGATGTATTAAGTTAATAATTAAAAGTTTATTAAAAGTTAATAATAAATAATTTACATTGTTATAAAATATTTATATTTTGAATAAACACTGTACTTGTTATTCATGAAAGAATCCTGAAAAAAATAAATCACAGGTTCCAAAAAATATTTGGCAGCACAACTGTTGATATTATCCAACACTGATCATTCTAATAATAAATCCGCATATTAGAATGATTTCTGAAGGATCATGTGACACTTAAGACTGGAGTAACAGCTGATAAAAATTCAGCTTTTCATCACAGGAATAAATTCTATTTTAAAGTATGTTAAAATAAAAAACATTATTTTATATTGTAAAAACATTTTGCAATATTACTGTTTTTTTCTATATTTTTAATCAAATAAATGCAGCCTTGATGAGCATAAGACTTTTTTAAAGACTATTACAAGTCTTACTGACCCCAAACTTTTGAACGGTAGTGTATATATATACATATATATATATATTCATAGAAATTTTACTCAATATTTAAAAACATTAAAAGCATGAATATGTGTATGTCTAAAGCTGCATATTGACACTGCATATTAATTAATTTCCCTCTGTCTTTCAGGAATATGTACCTTCCACCAGTGGTGGAGAAGACAAGGAGATGCAGAAAGTATCCTCGATCTCAGAGCTGTTTCAGGTCCACATCAACTTCCTGCGTGGAAAAGTGCGTCTTCTGCTCGCCAATGCACCTGTTTGCCGTCAAGGTGTCAGCTGATAGACAATTCTGGGCAAGGGCCAAACTAATTGGAGCTCCTCGTATCAGGAGGCAGGATATGGGCTATTACTAAGGATATGTCGCCGAAGATTAAATGAATGGGAGTAGCACTTTGAAAGATTTACTCACAAAGGGAAAAGAAGACATCCCCCAGATTGCTAAGCGCCCCCCATGGCTCTCATTTGCAAACCCACCTGCGTTACCTGACAAAATCAAGCAGATGCAATGATAAAACTTCAAGAAATCACTCCTCTTTCCCCATATGACTGATGGCACTTGCCCAGCTCAACTGGGAAGGTTTATCTGGGACTCTTTAAAAGTGTTTTGTATTGCTTATGAAATTGTCATTATTTATATAGATGATATATTTCTTAGAGCTGGAATCACTGGCTTTTGCAGGTTCTTCTCTGAAGCTCTTCAAGTGAAAACCTCTCTTCCTTTATCACCTGTGGCCTCAAGCACCTCCAAACATTGAACTGTTGATAGAGAAGACTATTTATCAATATTACTTATGCACTCTAGGTTTTATATTCATCTCAGTGTTAAGTGTATGTGTGTATGTATATGTGTGACTTTTGTGAATGCTGCAGGGAATGTTTCAAGCGTCAGGGGAGGAAGGTTGTAATGCTGAATTCTTACGGGTCAGTTGGGGTGAACAGGAAGAAGGACTAGATTGCTGCTTGTGTCAGGGGAATTGGAAGCTTTCGTGAGAGCTGATGAGGCTCTGTTAGCTCTTGTCTGAATTACGCGGTCTTGTGCAGATAACGCCACTGCCAGGAAAAACTATTGATTAGCGTGTGTATGACGAACATCCTGGCCCGCTTCCACTTCACGCACGACGCTGCATATTTGCCTTTGGGAAATGATCGTGAGGTTGACATCTTGTTTCTCTTTTTCTGTATAACTTGTTTGTGTTTTTCGTAAATAGCCTGTTTTTTTACATCTGTCAATCAGTCTCTGTCTAGATGCAACAAAGTATGTTTGTAGATGTTTTTTCCTGTTATTTCGCTGTTGTGCGGTTCTTTCATCACAATGTCATTTGGTGTTCAAATACAAAGTATTATTCTTAGCTAAAAAATAGAACTGTAAAAACAAGGAGAGAGGAAGTTTTTCTTTGTCTTATGAAGCATCTCTGCTGAGAACGTTAATACACTGCTCACCGTTCTGTAAATGCATGTGATTCCAAGGTGAATTTTTGAGGAATCTGATGCGAAAACAAATACTATAGAACTATAGAATAACAGGAATAGAAGGACTGCATTTTTGTCATGTTGTTTTTTTTTTAGGTATTATTCTTATTATACTTAATATATAATATTACTGTTAAGTAATGTATTTATAATAATATAATTTAATATGCTTAAAGTATTACTTTTAAATAATATAAGAAAAATAAATTAAGCATAACTACCCTAGTGAAAAACAAATATACTAAAATGTATTAGAAATACATTAATTTCATGCTAGGTACACTACAAATACATTTACATATTTAAGCACTTTATATACTAAACTGGAACAACTAATTTTGTACTTAATGCACTTTAATTGTGCAAGTAAGTTTTAAGTTTAAGTTTAAGGAGTGCTGAAGTCCAACTAAAGATATACTGAAGTATATTTGATTCTGCTAAAGTGGGACTATTGCAAATACACTTTAGGTACACTTTAAATACCTTGGATTTGAAAACCAATATACTAAAAAAAAATTGTTTAAACTCAAAAAAGTAAGTGTTCATCCTGCCTTAAAATTTTAAGTTTAGTCAAGAAATGATAAGTTGTACTACATGAAAAGGTGGATATTTGAGTTGAGTAAACAAAACAAAAATTGAAGGCAGAACAAACACTTTTTTAAGTTGAAACAACTTTGTTTTTCACAGTGTATTACTCAAAGGTCATACAATCCTCATCAAAAGTGACATTAAAACTTGTTTTAGGCTTAATATTAAGTTGTGCTAAATTTTAAGTGTTAAATTTTAATTATAATTTTTATATCAGTAAGTCTTGAGCGATATGTCGGTAAATATGTTCATAGATTTGAACTATACTTAGTATGAAATAAATGTATTTTAAATATATTACCTTTTTACTAGGGTATAAACACAGGAAGAGGAAAAACAGCAGGTAGATCTAACAATATCGTTTTACTTTCCATTTAACTGAGCTTTAAATCACAACATCTGCATGATCTTTTGATTATGAGTTTACACAAGAAAACATGCATAAATGGATTTCAGTTTCTGAAAGTGAAAAAAACACAATATGGCACATTTCCTGTCTACATCTTGTTTTTTAAATGAAACATTTAAGAACATCACAGCAATTAATTTAACTTAAGCAAAGCTTCAGGCTAAACCAAAACATTCAACATACAAAATAAAACAGGCATTGCCTTTAAACCACTCATACACACCACAAACTTGAGATGAATGTTTATGAAGTCTTTGAAGTTCCCATTTATTGTGATGATATTAATACTGGCTCTACGGGTTGGGATAAAACACTTTGATGTGGATGGCCGAGTTATTACGGGTGCGTGTAAGCGGCTCTCCTGCCTCATCCGGATCTTCGGGCTCCAGATCATCTATGAGCTCTACGGTAGACGTGTTGGCTGCCAGCTGCAGTGCACCCTGGCTGGACGTCTGAAGCTGCAGGGCAATGTTAATGGCCCGGTTGATAGCCAGTCCCAGACCGTGGATGCAGATTTCCCTATGAGCGTCCAGAAGTTTCTGACACCTCGCCAGCTGGGCCTTGAAGTCTGTTTTCATATTGACGTAGACGTCGTTCCGTCGTTTGGGCAGTTTGCGGGGCAGTCGCTTACGGAGGGTGTACTCCATCGGGTCCATCTCAAGCGTTGGGCCCTCTGGGGTGGGGAGCACCATTGGAGTGTGGGGTACAGAAGCAGACACCGGGCTGCGTGGCTCAGCCATGTCAAATCACTGGAAAAGCACTGTACAAAGACATCGGTTAATCAACATTTAATGATGATCTGTTTTCTTCAGTGACTGAAAATGACACATGAATGTTATATGTGTCATGCTCGTAAATGTTAGCAACTTAATATATGCATATATTCATTATTTGTGACCCTGGTCCACAAAACCAGTCATAAGGGTCAATTTTTCAAAATTGAGATTTTTACATCATCTGGAAGCTAAATAAATAAGCTTTCCATTGAAGTATAGGGTAGGACAATATTTTGCCAAAAAGATACAACTGTTTGAAAATCTGGAATCTAAGGGTGCAAGAAATACTGAGAAAATCACCTTTAAAATTGTCCAAATGAAGTCCTTATCAATGCATATTACTAATCAAAAATTAAGTTAATACATTTACTGCTGCTATAAAAAACAGCTAAAACCAGCCTAAGCTGGTTGGCTAGTCTTAGCTGGTTTAAGCTTGAAGTAGTTGGTTTTAGAGGGTCTCCCAGCCTGGCTAGTATGGTCAGGTTGGTATTAACT
The DNA here is from genome assembly GCF_022985175.1 of Labeo rohita. Taxonomy (NCBI): domain Eukaryota; kingdom Metazoa; phylum Chordata; class Actinopteri; order Cypriniformes; family Cyprinidae; genus Labeo; species Labeo rohita. The sequence continues at coordinate 37,952,444 of NC_066875.1, forward strand.
TGCTGTTCCAGCTGGTCACCCAGTCTGACCAGCTAAGGAAGTGGCCAAAACCCCCTCTAAAACCAGCCTGCTGACCAGCTATAACCAGCCAATAGAACCAGTTTAGGCTGTTTTGTTTTTGTTTTTTAGCAGGGACGGTAGGAAATCTACAAAATATCTTCATGGAACACGATCTTTACTTAATATGCTAATGATTTTTGGCGTAAAAGAAAAATCGATCATTTTGACCTATACATTATATTGTTGGCTATTGCCACAAATATACCCGTGCTACTTAAGACTGGTTTTGTGGTCCAGGGTCACATTTATGTATCCACATCACTGACATCAATTACAAAATTGCTAAATTAATGGCGACAATGATCTATTTGAAAGAACCGACTCATACAAGTCAATCGGTTCCGGATTCGGACTACACTGTAAGTTATTGATTCACTAAAAAGAACCGACTCATACGAATCACTCGTTCATGAATCGTTATACACTGGTAGCGCGGTATGTTTCACTCATTATCGGCGCATCTAAAGAAAAAATGAATGAAACACTACTAACTGCGTTTCGTTCTGGTCGGGAAACAGACGGTTCTGATCTATTTTTAATGGAACCTGGAACCGAGAACAGGTCATTACCGTCAAAATCAATATGCTACATTCATTTATATTATCCTTTTGTTTTTGAGCGTGAGTAGTACCTTGAATTAGATGAGCTTGTTTTTCGGCAGCACTCTAAACTAGCTGGTACATATATGAATCTGCGTATTCGCAGGTTTGTCTTGCCACCGCATATACCGGAAGATCTCTCAACAACACAGGAACTGATACTTAAGCCGCTCTGTTTGATTACATAATACATACTGCTCTTTTCTGGAATGAAACATATATATTTTTTATTTCATATATCATATAATTAAAAAGTAATCTCAATAAAATAAACTGCTTCTATATGTCTCCGTGCTAATTTGAGACTGAACACTGCTAAAATATTGATTACTGCGTTGTGAGGGTCTTTTACTTTGAAATTCAACTAGTTTAGCGGCGCAGTGTGTATGGAGAGTACAGTCACTCAGCGCTGGATTACTATACGTTAATTGAACTTATATCTGAAATATCTGTTTCACTTGTCCGGTCTTTTAATTTACTGTTTATCTAGTTTAATTTAAGCCATGTCGGACACATGGAGTCACATCCAGGCGCACAAAAAGCAGCTGGATTCCCTGCGAGAGAGGCTGCAGAGGAGAAGAAAAGACACAACTCAACTGGGCATCGGTGTGTTGAGTAACTACATGCTGTGAGATCTGCAAACTATTAACTGTACCTTAAATAGCATGTGATTTATTTAAAAAAAAAAATACTACCCGGATGTGTAATGTTGAGAGTCATCATTACAAACCATGTTGCTCATACAGTCAGCTGATATCAAATGCTGAATATAGAGACCACATAGGATCCTGTCAAAAGTGTGGCATCATGATGCTAAAACTTAAAGTTAAATGCATACCAAAGGGAGATTGAATCGAGTTTCAATCAGGTTTATTTTTGCAATAGTAAATTTAGTGGGTCTATGGTGCCACCTACTGTATGTGCATTTTTCCAACAATTAGGTCTTGTTTTTAACAGAGATTGGAGGTGCTGAGGGTGGATCTGCAAGGAGCGACAGCCCTGGACCCGCGCTCCAGAGTCCACCGCAAGTGGAAGTTGATCAACCTCCAGACCCGGAACTAGAGACGAGGCTGCTGGGATACTTGTCAGAACTGAGTCTTTCTTTGCCAATTGATTCCCTAGCCATCACCAACCAGCTAAACACAGTAAGAGCTGTGTGGATGCTTGTTTACACTACCAGTAAAAAACCTGGACATACACGCATTATTACTATTTCCCACATTTGAGAAAAGTTGTTAAACTTTAAAATATAAGCATAATATGAAACATAAATTGAGTCACATGTATCTAAACTTATGTTTGTGTCTTTCTCACTCTCCCTCTTCTGCGACTTTGACTCAGTCTGAGTCTGCAGTTTCCCATGTCTGCATCCAAAGCCTCCTCCTCAAATTTTCTGCCCAAGAGCTTATTGAAGTTCGGCAGCCATCCATTACGGCCTCCTCGTCCTCTTCCTCCTCCACCCTTGTCACTTCAGTCGACCACACCAAACTATGGGCTATGATTGGCAGCACAGCCCAGCCACAGAGAACTGCCGTTAAAAGAAAAGGAGATGACATAATCCATCAAAAAAGAGCCCCAGGCTCCTCCCCTTTGCTTCAAGCACCATCTTCACCTCCAAAGAAATCCTCTGCCTCGCTGGGTCCTGCCTCAAACTCGCAGCTTACCGGATCCTCTGGGGTTGGAGGGGGCGGGACTGAGAAAAAAGGCCGGAGCAATAAGGTGCAAGCATCTCATCTGGACATGGAGATTGAGAGTCTACTGAGCCAGCAGTCCACTAAGGAACAGCAAAGCAAAAAGGTATAATACCTAAGTAGCAAGTCAGTAAAGCCCTTGTGTATTTATGTGTATGTGGATGCCTGACTGAAAAATTAGAGTGTTTGCTTTGGCCCTCCTGCGTTTTCAACACTTTATTTTCCTGTTTATTACTGCAAAGCTGCTTTGGCACAATCTGTATTGTATATATAAATAAAGATGATTTGACTTGATATGTATGTATACTTGTGCCTCAGGTGAGCCAAGAGATCCTAGAGCTGTTGAACACCAGTTCGGCAAAGGAACAGTCGATTGTGGAGAAGTTTCGTTCACGAGGCAGAGCTCAAGTACAGGAGTTCTGTGATCATGGGACGAAAGAAGAGTGTGTGCAGTCAGGGGACACACCTCAGCCCTGCACCAAGTTGCACTTCAGGTCAGTTCACACTCACACAGTAAACAAATCTAAACAATTATAGTATATTAAAGGACAAGTCCACTTCCAAAACAAAGATTCACATATAATGTACTCACCCCGTTGTCATCCAAGATGTTCATGTCTTTCTTTCTTCAGTCGTAAAGAAATTATGGTTTTTGAGGAAAACATTTCAGCATTTTTCTTCATATAATGGACTGATATGGTGCCCCGATTTTGAACTTCCAATATGCAGTTTAAATGCATCTTTAAACGATCCCAAATGCAGTTGTAAACGATCCCAGCCAAGAAAGAAGGATCTTATCTAGTGTGACAATCTGTTATTTTCATAAAAGTAATACAATTTATATACTTTTTAATATCAAACGCTAGTCTTTTCTCACTCTGCCTAAACAGTTTTTGTTCCGGGTCATGACAGTTAGGGTATGTCAAAAAACTCCCATCTCATGTTCTCCCTCAACTTCAAGTTCGCCCTATATCGCTGTTTTACCTTTTTTGTTAAAGGTGTTTGATCTTCTTTGCATGTTCACTTTGCAAAGACTTTGTCGATACTTCTGCAGCAATGTAGGATGATTTTGAAAAGATTTTTGAAGTTGAGGGAGAAAATACGATTGGAGTTTTTCAACATACCCTAACTGTCTTGAGCCAGAATATACTTTTGACATTAAAAAGTATATAAATTGTATTATTTTTATGAAAATAGCCTATGTGTCGCTAGATAAGACCCTTCTTTCTTGGCTGGGATCATTTACAACCGCATTGGGATCGTTTGAAGCCGCATTTAAACTGCATTTTGGAAGTTCAAAATCGCGGCACCATATCAGTCCATTATATGGAGAAAAATGCTGAAATGTTTTCCTCAAAAAACATAATTTCTTAACGAGTGGAGAAAGAAAGACATGAACATCTGTGATGACAATGGAGTGAGTACATTATATGTGAATCTTTGTTTTGGAAGTGGACTTCTCCTTTAATTAGAAATTCTTTTTTTTTTATTATTGATTAAAATAGCATTATCTGAGTATATTATGAACAAATAATTTAGCCATTTTTCACATTTCATTTTGTCAAATTATGTTGTAATTGAACTTTCTAAGGCGAATCATCAACAAACACACAGACGAGAGCCTTGGCGACTGCTCCTTTCTGAATACTTGTTTCCACATGGACACTTGTAAATATGTGCACTATGAGATTGACAGCCCTCCTGAGGCAGAGGGTGACACACTGGGGCCCCAGGCAGGGGCCACTGAGCTTGGACTGCACTCCACTGTAGGAGACAGCAACGTTGGCAAATTGTTTCCTTCACAGGTAAAGTATCATAAGAATTGACCTGTTCCACACCTTCTGTCAAGCAATCAAATTTCTTCTCTTCTGTGTAAGTCTCCGCCATGTGTTTATGATAGTACCATAACAGAGTTTATTGGTGCAACACAAAAGTAGTAGTAGTGCATAAGTTGCAACTTTACATCAAAAATTGTTGTGTACAGCTGGTGCAACTGGCCCTAGATGTGTTTCTGGCCTGTAACTGCTTTCAGAGCAATCTTCTCTCATTTGTTCTTGCTGTTCTTATGTTTGTCTCCATATTCAAAAACTGATATGTATTATGATTTCAAATGTTATTTTAAGACACATAACAGATAAATGCCTTCTGACCTTATTCCCATTTCAGTGGATTTGCTGTGACATCCGTTATCTTGATGTGTCCATCCTGGGGAAGTTTGCAGTGGTGATGGCCGACCCGCCATGGGACATTCACATGGAGCTTCCATATGGAACACTCACAGACGACGAGATGAGGAAACTCAACATTCCTATTCTGCAGGATGACGGTTTCCTCTTCCTCTGGGTGACAGGAAGGTAGGGGCTCTGGGAATGACTGAACACAAAGCTTGTTGAGGCCCTTTTATCTAAGTCTAATCTAATAATTTTGCATCACTTTTACCACACTGATAAATGTAAAACTTACATAGAAAATAAAATCATCCTCTAATAAAATTTGTGATTATAACAAATATTTTTAGTATTCCAGATTTTCTAAAAGCTTTTAACAACCTCTGAACACTTGATTAAACCTGTATCTGAATACATTTTCCATTATCGTATGCATGCCATAAGAAAAAGAAATCTAAGAATAAAAGATCTGAAAAATTGAAAGGATGTTATGTAGTACTATCCTGGCAACTGTCCAAATGCAGGTCAACAATAGTTCATTTTCTGTCTTCAAAGGGCTATGGAGCTGGGCAGAGAGTGTCTAAGCTTATGGGGGTAGGTGATTTTACATATGTGAAATGTAAAGTAATAGTTATCTCTTTAAATACAACCAAATGAGCAAACTAAACCTTTTTGTTTTCTGTCACTCAATTAGCTATGAGCGTGTAGATGAGATTATCTGGGTGAAGACTAACCAGCTTCAGAGAATCATTCGTACTGGAAGGACTGGACATTGGCTGAATCATGGCAAAGAGCATTGCTTGGTATGTTTGAGAATATACACTACCGTTTAAAAGTTTGGGGTCAGTAAGTTTTTTTGGGGGGTTAAGATGTTTTTAAAAGTTTGTTATGGTCATGCTGCATTTATTTGATTAAAAAGACGGTAAAAACTAGTACAGTTGAAGTCAAAAGTTCACATACACCTTGCAGAATCTGCAAAATGTTAATTTTTTACCAAAATAAGAGGGATCATACAAAATGCATGTTATTTTTTATTTAGTACTGACTTGAATCAGATATTTCACATAAAATATATTTACGTATAGTCTACAAAAGAAAATAATAGTTACATTTATAAAAAAATTTTATATACTTCATACTTAATACAGTATTCTTAATACTGTGTTGTTACCTGAAGGATCCAGGTTTAGTGTTTGGGTGATAGTTGTTCATAAATCCCTTGTTTGTCCTAAACAGTTAAACTGCCTGCTGTTCTTCAGAAAAATCCTTCAGGCCCCACAAATTCTTTGGTTTTTCAGTATTTTTGTGTATTTGAACCCTTTCCAACAATGACTGTATGATTGTGAGATCCATCTTTTCACACTGAGGACAACTGAGGGACTCATATGCAACTATTACAGAAGGTTTGAATGCTCACTTATGCTCTAGAAAGAAATACAATGCATTAAAAGTGGGGGGTTGAAAACTCTTTGAATTTGAACATCAGGGTAAATTTAACTTATTTTGTCTTCTGGGAAACTTCTGTAGCTTCTGAAGGGCAGTACTAAATGGAAAAAAATATATATTTAGGCAAAATAAGAAAAATGTACACATCTTCATTCTGTTCAAAAGTTTACACCTCTGGATCCTAATGCATCATTTTCCCTTTTGGAGCATCGGTGAGCATTTGAACCTTCTGTAATAGTTGCATATGAGTCCCTCAGTTGTCCTCAGTGTAAAAAGATGGATCTCAAAAATCACACAGTCATTGTTGGAAAGGGTTCAAATACACAAAAAATATTGAAAAACCAAAGAATTTGTGGGACCTGAAGGATTTTTCGGAAGAGCAGCAGGCAGTTTAACTGTTCAGGATAAACAAGGGACTCATAAACAACTATCACTAAACAAAAAACACAGCTGTGGATCATTCAGGTAACAACACAGTATTAAGAATCAATTGTATGTAAACTTTTAAACACTGTCAATTTTGTAAATTCAACTATTATTTTCTCTTGTGGACTATATGTACTTATCTTATTCAGGTCAGTACTAAATAAAAAAATAACATGCATTTTGCACAATTCCACTTATTTTGGTAAAATAACTAACATTTTGCTAATTCTGCAATGTGTATGTAAACCTTTGACCTCAACTGTACAATGTGAAATATTGCTACAATTTAAAACGACTATTTTCTGATTTAATGATTTAATTTATTTTAAAATGTAATTTATTCCTCAGATGTCAAAGTCTTCAGTGTGTCTTCATAATAGGCTGATTTGTTTGTTTGTTTGTTTTTTTATCACAGTTGAAAACAGCTTCTCATTTTTTTGTGAAAACTGCGGTCCATTTTTTTTAGGATTATCAAATGAATAGAAGAGTTTTAAGTGTAAAGGTTTTTTGTCACTTTAGATCAATTTAATGGATCCTTGCTGAAAAAAAGTATTAATTTCTTTCAAAAAAAAAAAAAAAAAAAAACTGACCCCAGACTTTTGAACATTCGTGTACAAAACAGAACCATATAACAATGAAAGAATCTTGATCCTTCTGTCAGCGTGTATTTTTGTGATAATGACAGGTTGACTATACATTGGGCCTTACATATTTTCTCTTTCTCTCTCTCTGTTTGTTTGTTCAGGTGGGAGTAAAAGGAAACCCACAAGGTTTTAACAGAGGCCTTGATTGTGATGTTATAGTGGCAGAGGTCAGTCATAATCATTATTACTGATAAAGCAGTGACTAATTCAAAGTCAGCGATGATCAGTGCATTAAAAAAAACATTTGTCATCTGTCTACACAAAAGGTCCGCTCCACTAGTCATAAACCAGATGAAATCTATGGTATGATTGAGCGTTTGTCACCGGGTACACGAAAGATCGAGCTGTTTGGGAGACCACACAATGTGCAGCCTAACTGGTGAGTCACACTTTCAGGAACTTTTTTGATTTCCAAATCACTTACGTGACTAAGTGCATTTTGAAGAAATCAGATGTGCTGTTTGTTTTTTTGCTAACTTGCGTGTTTTCTCTGATATTTCTAATTTGCACCCTGTTTTGTTTTCCAGGATAACTCTTGGTAATCAGTTGGACGGTATTCACCTTTTAGACCCTGAAGTAGTTGCACGTTTTAAGAAGCGCTACCCTGACGGAGTCATCTCCAAACCTAAAAACATGTGAGGACTGGTCTAATGAGAGTATGTACAGCTATTGGTTAAACTCTGCCACAGGATTCAAGACTAAAAGATAGTTTCAGACGACTACTGCCAGAACAGACTTTATACCACTTTGCTTATTTTTAAAAAAAAATAAAAATACTGAACCACTTTATTTGTTGTCTTTCTATACAGCCTTATTAATGATTTCACAGGTCATTCTTTAAAGACAACTTTTTTATTGGACAAGTATAAAAAAGATACTTGTTTATTTTTGAAAAATTGTTTTATTGTTTTTTTTATTATTATTTTTACAATCATCAGTGAAAGCAACAGTACAGTGCTGTTTTAATTCTATTGTAAGTCTTTTTTAAGAAATTGATTTACACATTGTTTCATACAAAACATACAAAAATATCTCTTTCATATTGTGACTTTAAAGGTGTAACAGTGTCTTGTGAATTTTGTTCTTTTGCTGGGTTAGAGTGTAAAAATCCACATTTAACATGTGAAAAACAAATGTTAATATATGTGCACACAACAAAGTAAAGAATTCATTAGCGTGTAAAACCTGTTTTTTTTCAAACATGTTGTAACAGAAGCAATGAGTGGATCATGACAAACATCTCCACTCACCTTTGTTTTATACATGCAATAAGAAGAAAACCTTATAGAGATTTAGAAACTGGGTCATCTTCATATTAATACATTAGTTTGTAAAATTTAACTTGCAAAAAGTCCATAAAACAACCATTTGTTTTTAAGAATAGTTCCAAACACTTCTTAAGCAAAATGTGTATATGGCCAGGGTGTATTTCAAAAAGCCCTGAATTCTATATATGATACAATGAAATTAAAGTTAGAACTGTGCACACAATGTTAATGGACCTTGATGCAGCTGTAGAGCAGAGAAATGGCACTTACATGGCAAAATAAGCTTATGTGGAAGAAAACAAAACATTCAGTTGCTTCACAGTATACACTGAATGTACAACCAGCAAGGCAAAGCATGGTTAATTATATTAGGACTCTTACTCATCAAAGAATCCTACTGAACAAATTTATATCTGGCTCAAAAAGCTCATGTCAGTGTCTCCTCAATTAAAAAGATGCATGTATAGCAGAGGCTGTCTGTGGAGGGCAAATGCTACAAGCTACAAAAAAGCACTTACTGGTTATTATGTAAACATCACTCTTAAGAGTGTTTGATAAAATCCCCTTTCACCAAAATACACTCAGATGTACCATTTTACACTCATTGCTGTACCGTTAAAAAGATTCAGACATTTGTCTTGACAATGCATACAGTTGACGCTCATGAGTGTCCATGAGCGTGCAAAGAGAGGCAAACTTTCATCCTGCTTGTTCCTCCTAATGGCTCATCCTCCAGTTCCCAACCAAAACTCTCCAATACGGGACTTAAACTGGACTGGGGCTGTAATCTGAAGTTTCCTTTCAAGGATTCTCTAGAGATCGCTTGCAGAACAAAGTTAGTATGTGGCATCCACTGCATTGATGTTGCTATCCATCTGGTGTCGAAGTGAGAGCCGAGCTTTGTGGGAAAAATAGGCCTGTGGGCAACTCGTATTGCTGCCGCTGTCTCCTTCACTGCCCCAGGAAGTAGTAGAACACAGCCGAGGTTTCACCTCTTCACTAGCTATTGCTGAATACGCAGAAAAGAAAATAATACAATCAATAACATTATAAAATCTTAATGCACTGAAAAAATATAAAAGATATTTTCTAAAAAGATATACATTATTGGAGACTAAGTAGGGCCTATTCCATGTCACACTAGAGACACAGTTTCACTGCTTGAATATTCATGTCTACCAATTTATCATTTGACCAGATACCTTTTGGCTTTATCTGAAAAGGTTGTATCTTACCCGTTTCCGGAGGGCACTGTCTTTTGCACCTCTCCTTGCAGCGTCTATAGAAGGGAAAGCACTGCAGCATTTTTACACCCATATCAGCAGGGGGGGCTAAAACACAAAAGAAACACCTGTTAGACAAACCGACTACTCTAAGTAACATTTCTAATCTAGCAAAAGTGTCAATTGTTTTTTGGCCTTCTGGTGCTGTTGTGGTCATTAAGGTAAAACCGCTGTTTGTTGTGATTATTGGTTGGTAAAAACTATGTATTGTTTTATGTACTATACTAATCTCATTACAGCCTTGTGTATGCAAACCTCTGCTCTGCTGTCTAATCCCATACACAGCGACGTCAGTGGGTAGACTGAACGGAGTCATCCGATCTAATAAATCCATGATTGGGCATTACACGACAGGTCAAGTTCCCTGATAGAGACGGGCAGTTTTGCCATGCTAGGCAGTTTATAAATCACTGCTGCTAAGATTATTACTCATAAACTCGTGCTCGAAGTGATTTATGCCCTGCAGTTGTGGGTTACAGAGTAATTTACTAAGTGTATGTCTTGGTTTCATTAGAAACTCAGTCAAAGACCATTCTTAAGAGCTTTTTGTGACAAAGTGGCCAGTGCTTCTCTTATCACATTTTGCCAGGTTTTTTTGGTCTTTGGTTTGTAGCCTATACAGGGTTAATGGTTAATTTTTAATGACTTGCCTTTTACTCTAATCTGATATGCTCTCTGAATCCAGTCTGCCCCAGAAACCAACATGGCCAGCCTGCATATTTATTCTTGGGTTAAAGTTTGTGCATAAAAAAATTACATGCTGAATGGGATCAGAAACTACAAGCTTGTGCTTGTCATCAGATCATAGTTGTCAAGCTTGAAATGCAAGGCATAACATAAACAAAAAAAAAAAAAAAAACTAGGGCATGGTTTCAATCCAACTACATGTCACTCTCACACATTAACACGCAAAAAGAGTGTTTGTGTGTCAGTAAAACTGTTGTCACAGAGCCATGTCACTACACGCCACAGTAATATGGAAGTTTGTTGTCATACATAACACTCTGTTCCCACTCATCCCCTCTTTTATCTCAGCTATGAACTCATAAATCAGAGTTCTACTCTCATGCTATTGTTCAGCTTAATGAACTTGCCTGAGGACAAACGTGCAAAAGACTCTACTGCTGTTGTTTGATTGGCTAATGGACATTTCATAAAATTGTCTTTTGAGAACTTTGTAAGTGTTGGAATAGCTCATTGTATTGTGGAAAAACATCTGCCTGCAAACATATCAGCATGTTATGAGCATTTGATCATGCTTTTTGATCATTTTGAAGTTTTACATTTTCTGATCTTGATTATTTAAAGAGTCGAAATGAGAAGAAAGAACTGCTTGGTTTAACTGTTTCAATTCAAGTTTTCAGGCTTTTGCAAATGTCTTCTTTTCGTTATAGGCATAATGTGTCACCACTTGAGACTGTAGATAAAATGATTTGTGTTGGAAAATGATGTAAAAATGGCTTCTTCAAAGCCTTCTACACTGCCTCAGATGGTTTGCATCAGTCATTGCATCAAACCAAGAACGGCTCAGCTTTTGTTGAGAACATTGTGTCCAAAATATTTTCCAATACTGATGTTGAAAAGCGAAAGCAAATGTTTTTCTTATTAACTTTCCCTTGGTTCTAGTAAATGCACACACACACAGACATTCCATCACATCTTGTGCCAATCACATGCTATACATTTATCCATAACCATTACTCTTGCTTCTTTTCTCCTCTCAGTCATTTTTATAATTCAAGCAAAACATGATTTACGCAGAAGGGCTCGTCAGGGGAATTTTAGGTTCTATTCATATTTCCTTGTTCGGTTTGTGCCGAAAAGGCCCAGTTTGGGAAAAAGTGGATGAGTAGGCATAACAACAGAAAAAATGTTAGAGTTTCTTTCCTCTTGGTTTAATTTTTGGCAAGGTTCTTGCCCAGAGACCCAGAAATGATGTCAGAAGTGCACAATTTAGAGCTAAGCTGTTTACTTGTGATGTACTTATGCACTTAAAAACGTACTACAAACAAGATCTTGTAGACACAAACACTTATACACACACACAGAACATCCTTATAGGGTATTTTAATCTAGAATCGTGACCTAAAATGATGACCTGCTCCATGTCATTTACTAAACACTGTGAGATGTGTTTGTGTATCGGTATGCCTGTGTTTTGTCTTTTATAGGTTAAGTGCACTCTAGAGGACTGCTGCCTAAAACAGTTAAGTAATCTATAGTTACCTCCTCCTACATCCCCAGCCTCTTTTCTGAGAATAAGACGCCGGCTATGCGCACGTTCAATTACACACCCTCAGAAACAAACCAGGACTGTCAGTTTCATTTCTCATTGATTTAGAGCACCACAGAGTTTTTTCCTGGAATTGCAGACTGTGAATTGCGGCACTGCATAGATTGAATGCCTTTCCAATCATTTCAACCACACTAAGATTTTATCAACAAGCTTGTGTATTTATAAAGTCTTCAGTATGGTTAAAGGAGATAAGCATGACCTGTGAATTCACACTTGTTTAAATTCCTTCTTTAAAGCAATTTTAGATCAAGTATAATTATGAGGGGCTTTTTGGCGTCCAGTAAATAAAAAATAGACTTTGAGGCATGCATGTGATTTAGGTTTCTGCAGGAAACTCTGAGTGTCAATGCTTTGAAAGGTTGTTAGATTTTTAAAGTGAGTTTTATTATTTTGATTTCTGGCTTAAAGGGCCTCCACTCCCGCCTCGCTGCCTTGTTGCGCACACACGCGCTTTCCCATTGGGACTTGCTACGTGTGTATGTGCAGTACGTGACGTTCGGGCACTCTGTGGTCCACTCGGGCGCCAGGAAGTAGGGGGCAGTCAAATGCATATCAATTATTAAATATGAAAGGATGTTAGCTAGATCTCTCGTGATTTCCATATGCAGACAGCAAGGTTATTCGTGGTCCAGACGCTTCATTCGCAGAAAAGTACGTTACATAAAATCTCGGTGCAAGAGATCAGCCCGAGTTCAGAAGAAAAGTAAATCTCTTTACGCGAAAACAAGAGATACCTGAGCAGCTGAGCTTAACAACACCTTTATTGCTCTTAAACAGTGTGCCAAGTGATGAATGAAAACCTAACGAGCTAATTGCTGTCTTCTCTATCAAGATTACTTCTTGATAGAGAGTATGTGGAATGATTTATTGGTTTAATTGTGCATTCAGTTCACTGTGCTACACGATAAAATGAACATTTTAACACAAAACTGTGTTAAAACGTTTCAGGCATTGTGGGATGTTATTTTTATGCCTGCCTGTATGGTGTAGGTAACCTATATAAGTCGTAAAATAGATGACAGAATATAAGGTGACAATCTTTTTAACTAATTAATTCGACTTGTTCCCTTCACAAACACAATGTTTCACATATTTCCTTTAAAAAATTAAAATGTATATAACGCTACATAAGGAACTTTAATTAAATTACAGGTGAGATGATTCATATTTTGTACTAAACGCAATCTAAAAAAATATTAGTGTAAAAGTATACGTGTATTGTCATGTTGGAAGCAATTAAAATTACACTGTACATTATGTAGTAATTCGTACACAAAAGCAGTTTTACAGTATGGCTATATTTTCACAACTACTCAATTAACAGTTTTTTACTATAGCGTTTTACTTTTTTCTTGTTACATTTACAAGCCATTTTAACAAGGTATAGCCTATTTTCGTACCTGTAGATAGCTTGACAGGAATATTGTGAGACACTCCCACTTTGACACACCTCCAGATTGTTTAACAACCTTTATACGATTTGCGACTTCAGTATTTACCTTAAATTTTGCATTGGCTTATTTGTATAATTCAGCGTTTGCAGTTTTATGAATATATGAAATAGGCTAATGAAATTGACTCACCGGTTGTTTTCTTGAAGCGCACGTAGTAACTTGCGCTGTCGCGCAAAGAATTCTACTTCAAACTCCAAGTGACTTGCGATAGTTTAAATGCTCTTCAACTCACTGACAGTTCACTGGCGATGACAGAATCCGTTCAGCAATGACAACATGGAAAGCTTCAGGTCTGAGCACACGGAACGTTTAGCTTTAAATAGCTTATCTGAGCAGCACGCCCTCCTCCTCTTTCTCACCCTCCTCCTCCTCCTCCTCCTCCTTCTTCTCTTTCACTGAGTAGCTTGCTAGTGTTCTGGCACGTTTCCAGTAGAGCATGAGGAAAACATTCTTACCATTCAGAACCGATTTATTAACTATTTAGAATTTTCACACGTGTATAGACTTGAGTTTCTCTCTTCCATAATGCAACATGTCATATTACTTGAAATAAGTTTGACCCTTGGCTATGGGTGTTGCTACTGGTAAATTTTAAATGCTTAATCTTTTTATTGTATCATAACAACATGCATGATTAATTTAATTAGTCAACATTTAAAGGAATGATTGAAAACCCAAATGAAAGAAAGCAACAGATGAGATTGGATTAAAGTTCTTTTTGAAATCTTTCTCCTTTTTTGTGCTGTAGCATAGGATTAAGGACAATCAATATTTTACCATTTATGCATTAGTACTGGAAGCCATTGAGAAAATGTTAACCTTAGCTTGTTTTGATGTTTTAATGTTTATCATCATTGTTAAAATGGTTAGAAGTTTATTATTAGTATTAGTATTTCACACAGTTTGTTTTATAGTGTGGTTAAAATGCATGTATTCTTAGATCATAAACCCTGGCCATTTTAGTTTTGCTTAATATAACCACCCTTTTAGGCACTGGGCCGGTCTCCACAAGTCCCCATGGCTCCAGTTTAAATTCAGGCTTCCAGCACCATTGGAAACTACTTCATAGGCTGAATTTGAATAACATGGCAACTTATCAAGAGTAAAAGATCAAAAAGAAAAAAAAATCGAAAAAAGGTCATCTTTAAACTTCCAAGAAACATGTATACCAGCAACACCAGCATATACCAGGAAATGTGCATTGACATCATTATTCATTTTATTTCCTAGCTTACTGTTTTTTTTTTTGTTTTTTTTTTTGGAGTGGAAATTTACAGAGGCAAATTCCAAAGGAGAAGCAGATTAGAATTCAGAACAACTAGCCTGCTGCACAATCTGGGTTGAAGGCCAGGGCCCCCCATTGCTGGTAATTAGCATTGTGTGACTTAGTACCAATAGCATTAACCCATTTGTCACTGATCAGACAGCAGTCTGGTTTGTCCTAGCTCCAAAGGCTTCAGTTTGGAGGCTGATTCAGGAACAGTGTTAAAAGGGTAAATAACCCTGAGACTTTCTTTGAATTCTCATCATTCATATGGGACAGCAGGATGTTGTGGTGTTTTGTTTTTTTTTTTTCAGTCAGTTGAGATCCATTTTATTATCTGAACCCGACTCGCTTTTGTACAATTTTAGACTCATATACAATCCAAAAAAACAGCAATTAATTTATTTTCTCATTGTTTTGGACTTGGTCCAAAAATGTCTCTTTCTTCTTCTTTTTTTTTTTTGGCTCCCGCTGAATGAAGCCAATTTCAAGCTCCATGTTTCATTTTCATCTTTCTCTCCTCGTCTCACCTGTTTCTCCTGTATAGCTCCTCCCTGCTCTTTTTCTAATTTTGACATCTGCACGAAGAAAGTAGGTGAAGCAGAATGTTGCAGTTCTGAACTGGAGCATTTTCAGTGAGTGACACACATAAGCAAACAGCATCTGAAAGATTTTTATAAGCAGAATCACTCCACATGAGAACCAGAATGAAAAAGCACCTGCATGAAAAGATTCTTGCTAGCTTTCCAGTAAGAGAACATGAAACTTGGTTCTGTTTTATTTCTGACTCTCCTTCCACGTTTTTGGAGCTAAATATCTTTTTCTAACTTGAAAATTGTTGTTCTGTTTAAACAGTAACAAGAAGAACCCTCTGTTAAAAACCTGTTCCCCCATGTAAAGAAAATAACAAGCAATGCTTGTTAAGATCCTGATTCTTTCACTGCAGGCTGTTTAATGAAATGGTGAGTTGAGGTCAGATATCATGGGATAAGAATAGCAACTGTGCAAACTTATCACGGAAGTGAGATGACACAATTAAGGTCACAATTACAGATACCAGTGCATTATGCCATACACACAGAGGGCATACGAAGAAAGTTTTCCACTGACAAGCTAATATAGGCCTAGCTGTCTGTATACCTTTGATACACTCCATTTGTTTTGCTTAACAACTTTTGCTTTCCTTGAGCATTGTCTCTAAACACTTCAAAAAGGTTTGTCAGTTGCCTAGTAGTGCACATAATAAGAAAGCACAATATTTAATCAGAGATAGTGTGATGTACAGATTTTTGTTGCTTTTTCTAAAATCCAATCACATGGATTTTCCATAGTGTTTCTCACATTATTGTTGGTGAATTAGCCAGTTCTAATCAACTCTCTCCTGCTTTGTGTGGCATTGCGAGAAGAATAGTTACCTACACTGTAAAAAACAATTTGTTGAGTCAACTTCAAATAATTTGTAACCTGGCTGCCTTAAAATTTTAAGTTTAGTCAACTCAAAAAAAAAGTTTATTCAACTTGAAATGTTAAACTATATTAAGTGACAACTTAGATATTTGAGTTGAATCAACTAAAAATTTTAAGGCAGCTGAGTTACTTATCTGTTAAGTTTAGCAAACACAAATATCTAAGTTGTTACCTAGTACAACTTAACATTTCAAGTTGACTAAACTTATTTTAATTGACTGAACTTAAAATTTTAGGGCAGCAGGGTAACAAATTATTTTAAGCTGACTCAAAAAATGGTGTTTTTTATTTTTTACAGTGTATGATCAATAACATCAACTAAAATGCATGTGTATTTTATAGAAAATACGTACTGAAATACACTTTCAAAATGAGAGATAAATAGGCTAAATTATGTGTTAGAGGAAGAAACATTCAACAAAAGTATATGGTAGTGCAATAGTTTAAACGGAGTGACAAAATCCTCTGCAGAAACCCAAAAATAAATGACACGCCTGATGGTTTTATTTGTGTTGGCATATATACACACTCTCAGAGAAAGATGAGTGATTTAATGAGTATTTACTCTCTCATGCACACTAAAGCCACAAGGCTTACTTGCATGCTGTTGTTTGGCTTCAGTGCACAAAATATCTGCTCTATTCCGGCTTGAATCGCTTTTTACCAGTTTTCCCACCCTGTTCTCACCCAAAATACCCCCTCCCCAAAATTGCAACCCCCCTCCATATTTTGTCCCTGTCAACAATCCGCCTCCCCTCCACACACACTGGGTGTGTGTGAGATCAGCGTCAGCGTCAAATTCCTACATTCACATATCCAATAACACCTATGATGTTATTTGTCAATTTTAGAGGTAATGAATCACGCTGAGAAAGACATGCAGTGACATGAAGCTTTTGATTCTTTAGGTTTGCAATCCAAGTGTTACAATCTATGTTACATTCTTAAAGACATACAAAGACAAATCCTTTTTTTAATTTCATCAAGTTCATTAAAAATAGGACTTTAATGAACAAAATGCTGTTTGAATGTAATAAAGTCCATAACATCCGTTCACATGCTCTATCCAGTCTGATCCAGCGCTTTTCTGGTCTGTTTTGTCCTGCTATTGTCTGGAGCCGTTGTGGAAGTTGATTAGTGTTTTGTGTCTGTTCTCTGTGTCTAATTAGTGGATGGTCATTAAATTAGTCTGGTCAAGTCCATGACGAAGTCTGAAGTACAACCGACTCTCAGTTTGTTTACTTTAACTCTTGTTTTTAGCTGAAAATCCTTTACCTAATTTTGTGTTCATAGTCAAAAATCACCAGGTTTTAAAATTTACTCATAAATCATCTCATTATGCTATATTATGACCAAAAATTGGATTCAATCTTTTTGTCAACTTGTTTTATTTTAATAAGCACAGGTTTTGTATTTCTTTTTGGAACTGATCGGTTATAGGCCTCATTCACCTGAGCATATGCACCTCAAGTTTTTAAAGTGAAAAAAACAAAACATTTGTGAACAAAATTGGCAATGTTTTCTCAATAAAAAAGGTGCATAAGCTCAGATCTTATAAGTCCTATGATTAATCATTTCCAAAAAAGAAATACAAAACCTGTCTTAATTGAAAGAAAACAAGTTTTCAAAAAGATTCAAATAAATATATGAAAATAATATAGCATAACAAAACATGTATAAGCAATTTTTGTAGGATGGTTATTTTTGACTGGGAACACCATAAAAGTGTAAAACGGTAAAATAAAAAAAACCCCAAACAGTTATTATTCAAGTTGTTAAAGCATTTAATTAAGTTGTTATATCTGTTATATAATAAGTCTGTTTTAACTAGCATTAACAGAAAACCAGAACACAACATTATGGTTAATTATATGTATAGAATTATATAATAAAATATTTATACATTTATATCATGCAATTATGTGTATGTATGTTCACATGTGTGATCTCTGTGTCAATAAGAACAGAACATCCTTTCCTGGAACAGTTTGTCTGGTTTGAACAAGGTCTATACATTAAGCTGACATATGTGTACTAGGACGTGCTGTTGGCTCTTTCCCCTTGTGGCTGAGACATCTATAGCATGTTTACAAATATCAGTTTGCTTGGTCTGTGCAGTCTATAAGCTTGTTTTGAGATTCTGCAGTCTTTATCCTAGCATGAGCTTCGAATCGTGTTTGTGTGCACGATAAGCAATTAGAGGGCTGCTCTGGTAACAACAATTATTGGCTAGCACAGGGTCTACTGTGTTTATTTTAAGCATGTCAGACTTCATGGAGATAATAGAATTATACATGATTTGGTACTTTAAAGGAAACTTATTTTCTTTTTGAAAATGTCCCTTTTTCCTAAAGCACTCCCTGCAGTTCATTGAATGAATGTTTTTACAGCTGCAGGTCTGGCTTTCGCCACCAGGGGGTTTGACTTACTTTTTTGACGTGCGTGCTGCACGATCCGGTTTGTTCCGGTGTCAGAGTTACAATGGTGAAAGCAGTGAGTAGTGAAAAGAGTGAATGACACAGGTGTTGAGATGGACGGAAGAAAGCAAAAAGGAACATGGTGCGGGTTTATCATACCATTTAATAAGCAATTAAATAAGAAATAAGAAAACAGCCAACCCATGGTTTCACAATCTCACCCCTAACGCTTTGGAAGCTACTAGTTAAAAAAAAAAAAAAAACTTGACGGCTCTTGCCAAGAACACCAGAAAAAGAAAACACTCAGCCCAGGGTATTTCTGTAACCTGTAGAGGAAATATCATTCTCATGCAATCTGATGCCAGCTCTAAAGATAGACATTACTCAAGTTAATAATTCATGCCACAAGACAAAATATATATCAGAAAAGTATGTTTATTGTGAAAGTAGGTTGTTTTGGATCATTAAGATCTGATCGTATTCCAAAATGCACAAAGTTTATAAAAAGGAAAAAGAATTTCAACATTCCTACACGATATCTATCATAAAAAACAAAGTTATTGAGCTTGATATTTGGTTATAATTTACTGCTGCAATAACACATAATAAAGTTCAAATAAGGTTACATTTGCACACAATACTGCTTTTTAGAAATGGCTTGGAATGCTTGTGTTGTTAGTGTTGTGTGAAAGCTCTTGTGGACTCTGGAAAAAAAAAATATTTTTTTTCCTTTTTATACACTTTGTGCATTTTGGAATACGATCAGATCTTAATGATCCAAAACAACCTACTTTCACAATAAACATACTTTTCTGATATATATTTTGTCTTGTGGCATGAATTGAATCTGTGATGATTTGTTTTGTTGTTGTTTTCCTCCTCCGCAGATCTCACAGACCTCCGTCATCCTGTTGTATAGAGAAGAGAGATCATTCCCAGTATATGAAATGACAAATCATTAATATTTTAGTGTTTAGAAGTCTGAATGTTTACACAATTTGGATTTGTTTGTCTACGATTGACCTCAAAGACTACAATGGAAACTGATTATGATACAAACAAAGGCTATTGTCCATGCTGCTAGTACTCTGTCTAGTCTTTTACATGCCAATCTGTCAAATGTAGTTTTTGTTCATGAAATTGAACTCACAACTGTTTCAATGCTAGTGTAAATGCTGTTTCAGTGTTTATGTAAAATGTACCGATTTGTTGTCTCGACAGTCTCCACAGAGGCATCCCACACATCCATTCACAACCTGAATGACACAGAGTATTGTCTGGATCAGAGACAGGCCCAAAAGTATGGAGAACAGCACGATGTGCCAGAGAACCACATTCTCGGGAAAGAGACACTCGGACCATATTGTCTTATCCACCAGGTAACTGCTGTTCCTGTTACAGCAAAACAAAAAGATGAGAGGAGATTTAGTTGAAGTGCAGGATAAGACCTCATCTAGTGGCCATACAAAGAACTGCAATTTCACTTGCGTTTTTATTGCATTTATTTCATTTTTCTTGTAGGTTTTAGGTGTTATTACCCTTTCCTTTCCTCAAAGGGATATTCCCATTTTCCATCCTCAACTTGGCATTTTGGCCCAACAGCCAGTGCTGCAATGGCAACACAGGCACAGTAGACCGACCCAAGGGCACCAAATACAGACGAGAAAACAGAACTCAGCATCTGAACGAAACAAAAAGAGCATGAAATGTTAAACAATTAACATATGTTATATACACCACCAGTTAAAAGTTTTAGAACAGTAAGATTTTAATGTTTCTTAAAGAAGTCCCTTCTGCATACAAAGCCTTATTTGATCCAAAATACAGCAAAAGCAGTAATATTGTGAAATGTTTTTACTTTTTAAAATCTGCTTTCTTGAATATATTTTAAAATGTAATTTATTCCTGTGATCAAAGCTACATTTTTAGCATCATTACTTGTGTCACATGATCCTTCAGAAATCATTCTAATATGCTGATTTTATTTAACAAGGATGCCTTAAATTGATCAAAAGTGATGATAAAGACATTTGTAATGTTACGAAAGATCTCTATTTCAGATAAATGCTGTTCTTCTGAACTTAATATTCATCAAAGAAACCTGAAAAAAATCCTACTCAGATGTTTTCAACATAATAGTAATAACAGTCAATGTTTTTTTGAGCAGCAAATCTGAATATTAGAACGATTTCTGTAGGATCATGTGACTAGAGTAATGATGCTAAAAATTCAGCTTTGAAACCATAGGAATAAATTACATTTTAAAATATATTCAAATAGAAAAACGTTATTTTAAATAGTAAAAGTATTTCAAAATTGTACTGTTTTTGCTGTACTTTGGATCAAATAAATTCAGGCTTGGTGAGCAGAAGAGACATTAAAAATCTTTCAATAACTTTTGACTGGTAGTGTACTGTATGTAATTTTTCTGTGCAATACATTTGTGTATATGCATAAGAGAATGTTGTTTTTGTCTAACTGCTGAAAATATTTTCACATTGTACAGCTTCTCCAGTAAGCTTCTTGTTGTGAATAATAGTGACTGTACTTTTTTTTTTGGTGTTTTTCTGTGTTAGATTTACTCACACGACAACGGTTTCCACAGCAACCTGCCCCGCAACAGCCTTTGCCCCCGGCTCTGATGGCTGAGCAGCTTGGACAAATCATCTGATGAATAAAAGTGAGTGCAAATTAACTTATCGTCCGCTGTGACATCATATGATTAACTTATCATCAACTATGATAAACTTTGACTATGAAACTATGAAAAATTGTTCTTTAAATAACTGTTCACAAAATGTTTCTTTGGGGACCCCAAAATTGTTCTTCTGACATTACTGCACAAAATGCTAATGAGACTAAATTACACATCAAACTTGCATTACTTTTCCTGTGATATGTGTACTTCCTCATTGCATGTTCCTGTGTAATTGCAATTATTGCTTGCTGTGAACATAAGCTACCTTACGTAACTTTACTCAGGAGTAATCCATCCTGGTCATATCCAGGATGTTCTATACACTCAGGAAAAAAAGGTACAAATGTTGTCACTGGGGCGGTACCTTTTTAAAAGGTACACATAAGTACCATTAAGGTACTGATTACTACAAATATGTACATTAAAGTACTAAAATGTACCTTCAAGTGACTTATATTCATCTTTTATGGGTAAATAAGAGTTTAGTACAATGTCAATGTATTTTTCACAGTGTGAGCGGTGAAGCTCTACATAATGGACCACTGTTCCTCATCATTTTACTTCCTCACCACAGACATTCTGCTTTTCTTCCTCAGTTCTAAAGTTCCTTTATTTTTATTGACTAATACTGCTAATTCAACTATTCTATCATATACATATACATTCGTCATATACATTCGTAAAGTATGTTTTGATGTTCGATCTAAAACATCAAGCAATGTCAAGCCTGTTCATTTTAGTAAACAATAAAATTCTCGCCGCATAACAACAAGACAGCCAGATTTGTTTTCTCAGGAAACAACCAATTTCAGACAAACAGAAAAATTAAACAGACTGGATTACTCACAAACAGTCCTCCACCAAGAACACCTGCCATAAGCCAGACTTGAAGGGAAATCTGGTTAGTTTCCAACTGTTCTCCATTAGGGAAGAATAAAAGTATATTCGCTATTATACACAAAAAAGCTGAGGGCAAAAGTATTAGTCCTATTAACCGTGCACACTTCCCAGTACACATTGCGATGGATCTGTATAAAAAACGTTAGAAATCAGGAGAAACGGTCAAGCACTTGTGTTCTTTTCAGTGCACCAGGGTCTGACTGATACCACAGAATGCCCTTTGAGACTAGACAATATTTACAGAGCTTTTTATCAGTGCCATTAATGGTGTGGTAACACAGGAGTGGGCAGTCAGTGTTTCTGCTTTGGATAATTACTGTCAAATGTATATGTTTATTATGGCTGGTTGATCAGTGCAAGGTTTGTGGGGACAAGAGTTGCAGTAAAGCCAGATAATGAATCCTGACAGAACAACAAGGTTCTGCTTTACAGCCCATGAAAAAATTCCTAGTGTTATAAAAGGCAACTATATGATTTAATTTATAATGCTTTTATAAAGGCTAATGATTATTATGCTTCGTCATTTCTTTTTATGATCTTCACTGACTACCATTCATAACATTCATTAAAACACCTCTAGATTAATTTACAGTTTGTTGAAATAACAATTTCATAAATGCTCTTTTACCTTTATAAAAGGTTGTGTAAACTGAAAAAGCTTGAAAGGACCATGACAATTAAGGCAAACAACATGTTCTTAATACTGTAATACTCAAGAAAGGTAGTCTTGTAAGTCTTCAGCAATGGTTTTTATAACTAAAATACAGTGGTTTGGGTTGAAGACTGTTAGGGACATATTGACATTAAAGAGAAATAAAATATGTACTTTAAAGGTAGTCACAAAAAGTATGTTTGTTCTCTGAGAACGGTAGATCATTGAATCTAAACCTAAACAGTTCCAATATTTCTGTAAAAAAAAATAAATAAATAAATAAAAATAATAATAATAATAATAATGAAGTGTATCTATTCAAATTAAAGTACTACTCTTTTAAAGAAATGCAAAGAAATCTAAAACATCGCCTTTATCCCACATTTTCGATTGACTGCATGAGCTGTGGACGCGCGTTCACGAGAGCATCCCAACACATGCGTGTGGCGGTACTGACCCGGCTCAATAGCGTGCATTCAACGTCATACCGCCAGATCTGGATCAGCGCCGGCGCCGCCACACACATGCGTACTGGTAACTTACTCTCGTGGACGCGCGTCCACAAGTGACGCAGTGGACATTTTTTTTTTTATTTCTTTGCGCAAAAAAGTATTCTCGTAGTTTCTTAAAATTACAGTTTAACCACTGATGTCATACGGACTACTTTGTCGATCATTTTGGTACTTTCCTGGGCCTTGAACGTGGTAGTATCCTTGCTGTCTATGAGAGGATTTTCCTCTCCTCTCGGAATTCATCAAAAATATCTTAAATTGTGTTCTGAAGATGAACGAAGGTCTTACGGGTTTGGAACAACATGAGAGTGAGTAATTAATGACTGAATTTTCATTTTTGGGTGAACTAACCCTTTAACGAGAACTGTAAGTAGGCCTGTTTAGCCTTACGTTATACGTAAATCTGTAACGTCATTAGGGGGCGCAAGTGAGTTTGTTTAGCGTTCGCGTGATGTTTTGCAACATTTTGGCGCAAAAAGTGTTACTTCAACTCGGGTTCAACGCAAGGTAAGCAATTTAAAACATTTTGTGTAACATTAATCAAAAGTCAAATGTTGTTTGATGTGTTTTGTCGAAGATGTCGGACAATTTGTTCTTAGTCGGTTGTTTTTTCGATATTGCTAGTTCAAATTCAGGTAACGCTGTTTAGTTAACATATACTAACTGTTACAAATTGTTTAAACTCACAAAACGTGTTTATAACATGGCGGTGTTGTTTTAACTGTTGCTTTATCTGACATATGTGAGTTGGTGGATGACTTTACCTGCAAATTCAAATATATAATTAGCATGATGATGAGTAGGCCTCAGACGTTTTTGCTAGTTGTGCGTAGTAAACTTGTACAGGCTGGTTTGTACATTTTGAAATATACTGACTTGAAGATACAAAAGCGGTTGTGTGTATGCATGTAGTGAACTTCAGGTGAGATGTTTGTAATGTTTATTGATAGTTAAAACGGTTGAGAAAGACACTGAATGTGCGTATAGGTGGTTTATCATCAGGAAAAAAAGCACGGTAAGATGTGCTTCTTTAGTTATAGCGTTGTTTTGTACAAAGTTATTTCCTCTGTATGTATTATGTTTTATACATGATTTATTTTTACGTGCCTCACTGTTGAGATGGTGGGAAGGTTGCTGTTTGCAATTCTTTTTGTGTCCACTGGGGGGCAGGCCCTTTCCGTGTTTAACGGCAATGTTTTAAGTTAAAGCAATAGATTCAATGAATTTTACCTCTGCTGTCATGTCCCAAGTGATTATATTTTCATCTCCATTTGAAACATTTTATGATAGCAGTAGCTTCATTTTATAATACTCCTGGAATTGTATCCATGTTTCTGATTGGCAAACAAGCACCTCATTGTAATACTCCCTCCTCCTTACAGACTTTGTATAAAAAAAGTACTATTTTTTTAAAAACGAAATAATATTAACAAGTGGTAATATCAGTGTGTAATCTTAATAGCATTATGTACAAGATGCTCTTACGATAAAAACAACAAAATTAAAGTACGTTCCGTCGTCATACTTACTGTATCAAAGAATGTGGTTCCTACTGTACACAATTTGTAGGTATCGCTTCTCGGCCTTTTGGCTAAGATCAAGTGTAGTATCTGTTCTTATCAGTTTAATATCTGATACGTGCCCTACCCGGGCACCATATATTAAATTGATTTTTGGAACAGGGAGATGGAATAGGGGCTTGCTCCGTCCACTCCACGCATCGACCCGGTATTGCAGTACTTCCGGGAACGGTGCACCCCCCTAATATGGTCAAAGAAAGAACTGCAGTGTCTGGTGACTAGGTGGTTACATTGTTGTGTTATGTTCGACAGTGTAGTGTATGTTTATTAACGCGGCAGCTTGTATGTTGTGTTAAGGATGGTTCTTTGTGTTCTAAAGTTAGCAGTTTCTCTGTATTTTTGTGAGTTGTCTGTCCTGTTTTGAAAATGCAGTAGCTTTCTATTTTAGCGCGCCCCGCGTTACTGTTCTCTTAGGATAAATGTGTTCTTGTATAACTCGTGTAAGTCGCTTTTTAGCGTTTGCCAAATGAATGAATGTGGTTGTCGTAGGGACGCAGGCTTCTTCTGTTGTTTGTCACATGCTTCTGCGAGCGAGTCTTTAAGCAAAATTAAGTTAATGTTCTGGTGCTCGGAACAGGCATCTCGGGCATCTTACAGACTTCTGCCTGTCACTGTAAAAGCAGTTTTAAAAAAAAATGTTAACCCTTCTGTCTGGAATCCCCTAAATCACATTTAAGTGTGATTTAAAAAAATTACCTGCGCTATATCTGGTTGCAAAAATTGTCTTTCTTTAAATACGCTTAATGCATCTGTTAAGGCACTTTATATTAATAAACATGAAACACTCAACTTTTATACTATATCAGTGCTGTTATTCTGGGCTAATATAGCATGCCTAAAAAATTGTTGATGGTTATTGTGTGTCATCTCTCATATGGAGATTAACTTTAAAGTAGTGGTTCAAAATGTGTATACCTTCAGTCAGTTCAATTTGTTTTTGAATCAGCCGTGCATAGTAAACAGACGATCACAGACACGGAGATGTAGGCTCGCTAAAATTCAGCTCACTCGTCGATCATAATTTCAGATCTTTTGATGGTATTTTTTTTTGTGTGTGTGTGTGCGCAACGCATAAAAATTATGCATATTTGTACCACTTTTAGTGGTTTTAAATTCATTACTCTGAATGAAATGCTGGGATACTGTATAATGCAAGATGAATTTGACGCATGCTTCTGTTTGTACTGCGATCCAAATGGTCAACTGTTGAACTAACCGGATGTGATGTCATTGGCGTCAAAATCATATTTCCTGTGTGGCTGTATGATTTTCTTTTTAGTTTTAATATGTACCTAAAGATATTCTCACCTCACAGTTACAGTACTGGATTGCGTACCACTTTTATTTCTATTAATATTATGCTGTTCTGATCATTTATCTCATAAAATTATGGCTTTGAACATTTCTGCTGTTCTGTTGGCTCATAAACATTGTGTAATGCATTGCCTTAAGAGATTTTGTTCGCTAAAAAATATAATGAGATAGCAGAGAAACCCCCCAAAAGCATGCTGAAAGAAAATCTGTCTTTTCCTTTAAATCATATGGGCTCCGTAGTAACGCGTCACCGTCCTTGAGAATGATGCTCCCTTAGGTGACCCTCCTACAGGGTCCGTGTATAACTCATACTTACCTGGCAGGGGAGATACCATGATCAAGAAGGTGGTTCACCCAGGGCGAGGCTCAGCCATTGCACTCCGGCTGTGCTGACCCCTGCGAATTCCCCAAATGTGGGAATCTCGACTGCATAATTTCTGGTAGTGGGGGACTGCGTTCGCGCTCTCCCCTGATTTTGTTGGTTAATAATAGAATTTAAACGGAAGCTGGGAAGAGGATGGTGTGACAGAATATCTTAGAGTCGTGGATTGTATTAGCAAGAGTGTTTTCCATCTTAGCGCTTCTATTTATATGAAGTGTTCATAAGATTGTTCTGTGGGGTTATTTTGTTCGCGAAAACATAAGTATCATGTGCACTTGAGAAAGATGTAGATGTTGTCAGTGCACTATAAACTTATGTTTCATTAAACATTGTTTCTGAATTCACTGTAATGTAGAGCATTTGAGAAAAGAAGCTGTTGCTGCGTTGCGGGAGACAGCGCTTCATGCAAAAAATGCCCACATAAATGCGTCGCTGTACACGGAGTAAAAATACTATATATAGGGAACTTGTTCATCTCTCAAAAATGCAGTAGACGATTTATTAATTTAGAAATTATTTTACCAAATTAACCGCTACAGAATGTTGCTCCAATATCTTGTTGCTTTGTTGAGAATTTTATTTTGCACGTGTCAAAAGGTGTTACAGCTCATTAAATGTTCATAAAATGCGTAGTGAGGTTTATGTGCTAGTGTCTGATGGTTATTGTCGCCCTCAGAATGCGGAGGATTTTTTTCCCGGCTATATCTGTTAGTGGATGTTAAATAATGGATTCATTCATTCATTTGCCCTGGTTGCTCCTGGAGTTTGCACGGTTGATCGAAAAGTCATCGCGATTATGATTACAGCTGCTCAAATTAAAGAAACCTAATGTTGTAACATTTAATTGCGGCAGATGTAATTGTAATCGCTTAATAATGCTTATTGCATTTTGAGGTCATATGAAATCCGTTTATTTTTTCTCAAATTCAGTTTTATTATTCCGGTTCCGTTTAATAGTTATTTAATAATGAAATCTTGACTCTTACATTAATTGAAATTGTATTTAATCATTCATTAACGATTAATCTGGTTTAATATTTTAAAATAGGGCTCTGTAAAAATGTTTTATCTTTTTAGAAATTCTGTGTTGTCTGTGAAAATGAAAATTTTGAGAAGTACATTCAATAATAATATATTTCAGGTTAAACCGAGCTTTTATTTTGACGGGTTGTCGGTAGTGTTTGTGTTATATGACCATAGTTTTTTTCCCGCTCCTTTGGACGTGGAGTTCATGGGGAGTCTCTCATTCACACAGAGACACGCAGAACAGATTTGAGTAGCAGTCTTTTTGCGCTTCAATGTTCAGACACTAGTCCATATCGCGAATTAATATGTACAGCCATACTTTAATTTATCCAAAATTTGCCAAAGTTCGTGACATTCCGCGTTATACTGTAAATTCAATTTTTATGACATGACAAGTGTACACATATGCCAAAATATAGACATGACAAGTGTATGATAATTTAGCAGCCGATACGTAGCAACACTTGCCGGCAACTATTATTATTATTATTATTGTTATTATTATTATTACTACTACTTTGTAACAAGCATTCGACCGGTGCAGTCTTCCGTCAATTGTTAATAATAGGTTTGTTTGCAGTACTCTCGTTTAAAAGCTCTGCATTCCTGCTCTGAATGTACAGTACACCGCATTAATTACATTTGTGGTTAATTATACATATGTATATATATATACCTAAATTAAGTTTTGCTTATCTGCTGAAGACATGAGGGAAGACGTTTTTTTTCCGATTCACATTTTTCATGTTAAGTGCAAACGTCGTAATTTCAAATATTTTGTGTGGCGACATCGTGTAAATTTCGTCTTTATATTCAGTATTACTTCACATGATTCAGCGTTACGTTCCCAAATTTTAATTTCCCTAATATTTTTTCCTGGTTTAAATACGTTTTACAATATTTTACTGTTCGATTAATGAGAGTGTTTGGAAGGAAGCGGAAGGACGGACACGAGAAATCTTATTAAATAATTTTTCCCGCATTCGTTTATTATTAGACAAATAATTTAAGCGCGTATTTAATCAGTCTGTGGTATCTGCATGGTTTATAGTGTTGCTGCAAAATTGTTTTTGGTTTAGCGTTGTTAAGAGACTGAAGTAAAATAACTCTGTTTAACCGTCTGATTCTTTTAGTGATCAGTATGTTTACCATGTTTACCATGTTTTGTGCGATTTGACATTGTACTGCGTGCATTTCACGGTATTTCATTACTGACATCATCGAGTAAAGATTTTGGAATTTGAATGTTTTGATGTTGTTAGAATGTATATAATTCGTTGGCTTTAAAATTCAAATGCAAGTTAGTGAAATTGTTGGCGGTTTTTGTTTTAATTTCACGGAAGTGATGTAGGCGGCGGCTTGTTGGCAGTTCCTGTGATGCTTACGTCATGCTTTATTTTTAACATGATTTTGGTAGTTTTTAATATCTCCTTATACATCGAACGTCAAAACAGACATTGTCTATGGTTTTCTTTAATCCTTGGTTTCCATACTTTTGATTATTGTGTTCTTAAAATTGTGATTTGAAATATCTGTTATTCTATTGGCTGATCAATGTTACTGTTGCATCATGGGAAATGTTCTCGCTGTAAAGTATCATTATATTATTTTGTTTATAGTTAGATTTGCAGCCAAACCTTCTAAGAAAAGGCAAGAAGACTCAACGGTTTTTAATTACATTAAATAATTTGTATTAAAGTAGATTCTCATCATCACTGAGAATGATGTCCCCTCAAGTGACCCTCCTACAAGGTCGGTGTACAACTCATACTTACCTGGCAGGGGAGATACCATGATCAAGAAGGTGGTTCACCCAGGGCGAGGCTCAGCCATTGCACTCCGGTTGTGCTGACCCCTGCGAATTCCCCAAATGTGGGAATCTCGACTGCATAATTTCTGGTAGTGGGGGACTGCGTTCGCGCTCTCCCCTGATTTTCTGGTTGAAAAATAGAATTAAGTTATGTAGTATCACAGTAACCGTGTACAGGAGTGTTTATTTTTATTTTTAAAGCACAGTTGCTTAACAGTGTTCCTGGTTAGTGTAGGTTTAGTAACATACACAGTAATTTTAAAGTATAATATTTAATAAATGAAACAGTGTATTTTAATAGAATGTGATAAAATGTTTATGCAATGAAGTGAAGTGTAAGAATACTTTATCACTGGTCCAACAAGTGGTGATGGGTTACTCTTACAAAATGGATAATAAATGAGATGGGTTCCAGGCTTCTCTAGATTTTAAGAGTGCAGATATTTTGCTGACTGATATGTAAAGCAGAATGTGTTCTGGTGGGTAGGGGCTGTATCTTGTTTATATAATATATTTTCTCTCTTAACACTCCAATTTTAAATCAGCTTGAGTTCAATTAAGAATATGTCTGTATGCAATAAGTTGGATAATGTGGCATCCCACATATTTGATTCCTCCAGTACATTTTTTTTTTTTTTTTAAAGCAGCTGCTTAATAGGGCAGTCTATTGCCAAGAATCTGGCAATACTTTACATATCACGATACAGGGGTTGCGATACGATGTGTAGTGATTACATTGCGATACTGTAAACAAAGTGATATATTGGGATATTTCTTATTTTATGAATGGGACAATTTTAGGACACACTGAATCACTTTTTGTGCAGTGTGAGTAAAGGGGGAGAAAAAAGTGCTTGTGAGATTCTTTAGTTATTAAATCTATATATATTTTTAGACCCTGCTTTACAATTTAAGTTTACAATTGTAGCCATGTCGGATCATTTTGATCTTAAGAATTGCACCTGCTTAATATCAATAAAAAATAAAGTGCTTGCAGGATTCCTAAAGAAAACAAAAGAATTGTAAAACAATAAAATAAATACAGATATTGGACATTGTGAAAACCTTTTTGTTCTGAGAATTTCACAAGTTCTGGATTTTGCAATTTTTTTACTTTGTAATTATGCTCCCCGTGGAATCGCCAAGACCGCGATATGAGCACCGCCCTCACCTCAACTGCTCAAAATAGCCCCACCACGAGAGAAAGCGGATGGTAGCCGCGTGGCTACCCCACCGCGTCCGGCGCAAAGGCCCTTTTGCAGGACGCGGCGAGTAGCGGAGCCGCAGCACAGGCGTCGCCTCGGCTGCACGGGGCACTTCTGCTGCACAGACGGGTGGCGGCTGCGCTGCGGTTCCGCTGCTTGCCACGTCCTGGAGCAAGCATTACCTCAAAAGCCGAAATGACGCCACACTTTACACCGAAGTGGGAGCAGGAACTATTTTTTTTTTCATCCTCCATTGACGCTAACATTAGTGGCGTGTCCTTATGCTAGTATTTCCTGTCACTGTTTAAGTTCAGAGATGAGAAGACTGCAATCTAACGGTCAGGATATACGCTCAAAACGAAGCAACTGTCATGAATCTTGTATGATTTGTTTTTTTTTTTTTAAATATCAATATTCCATTTTTGAGAACCGATACAGTATCGCCAAACAAAATATTGTGATACACACGTGTATCGATATTTTCTTACACCCCTACTGCTTAAATCTACTTCTGTATCTGATTTACAAAAACTTTCTGTTATGATAGTGGTGCTGAGTTGGAATTTTTTGGAATACTTTTTCTTAGCTGCTTTTGCAACATATTATGGCTGTCAGCTTTAATTTACAATGAATATTCCTACAACAATATTGGTTATTTTATTTCAAACCAATAAAACAATAGCTCTTAAAGAAGCTTGAGTTATGGTGGTTCAGACCTATGCTGGGAAGAAAAAAGTGTAGAGACTGGAGCTCTTGGAACTGTGATTAAATACCTTTGTATTTGTGTGATCTGGGGCCAGTTGCTCATAAAGCTTAATCTAGATCAGAATAATCTGTTTCTGTTGGTTTTTCAAAGCAAAATTGGATTGGATCACAATAAATCAAATATGCACTTTTTTCAGATGATCAAATCTGGATTACTGGTGCTCCATGGAGCCCTTAAAGGAACATGGTGATGGGGAAAAATATGAGATAGAAAAAAATGTTAGTGTTTTTGGATTCTATCAGAAACGTTTTGCAGTGCATTCGCACAAGAAACTTTGCAATTGCTCACAAAAAAAGCTGCTTTTGACTGGTTTATCTCTGATGATTGTGCCAATGTAGTTTACAAACAGTGACTTAAACACTTTAAAATAAATGTTTGTTTGATATTGACAGCTATTTGGGGATTGTTTTATTTTTACATATTGCAAATGTATTTTTGTACCAATTTTAAAGTTTTATTACATTTTTGTTTCTGAAATCCATCCTTTTGCTGGGATCAGTATAATTTATTTTTTTCTTTAAACAAAAGTTTAGAACACCACAAACTGGTGATTTGGATTTTGTGAACTAATCTGTTTCAGAATTTTTTTTTTTTCTTCTGAAAAACCCATTTTCAAGATTTGACTTTTGAACAACTGGCCCCTGTTGATTCACTTTTAAAGAAGTGTACTGTATAATTATGATGAATCTTTAATTGTTTCTACAATCTGTGAAACATCCATACACACACAAACAAACAAGTTCCTGAATTTATCTTGCTGTATAAATCACAAATTGGAATAGAGGCACATCTAATCACAATTATTTTAATAAACAAAGAACAAAAAAAAAGAAATGAAAACTGAAAATTTAAATGCAAATGGGGAGAAAAGTAAATAAGCATTTGTGCTTTGTTTTGTGGCTGACCCCTCCCATCCTCATACTGTCTCCTCCCCTCTTCCCGCCCACTTTATCGCATCTTTATACGCCCGTTTCTTCAACCTTTTTCCAAATCTAAGGTGTGAACGACTGGTGCTCAAGTAAGGGGGCGTTATATGATCCTGTAAGCCATACCTGAGCAATGTTAACAATCACATTCTGCACAAGAACTATTTAAGTTTAAAAAGTTAACTAGATAAAAGCTTACCATCATCAGATTTGCCGTGTCAAGGAATGTGGTTCATACTGTCGAGCATTTGTGGGTATCGCTTCTCGGCCTTTTGGCTAAGATCAAGTGTAGTATCTGTTCTTATCAGTTTAATATCTGATACGTGCCCTACCCGGGCACCATATATTAAATTGATTTTTGGAATAGGGAGATGGAATAGGGGCTTGTTCCGTCCACTCCACGCATCGACCTGGTATTGCAGTACTTCCAGGAACGGTGCACCCCCCCAATAAGGTTAAAAAAATAAGTGTTTTGTTGTTGTATGTTAGTAGAAGTTGTTAAGGTAAAGTAATATAAAATAAAAAAAAAAAAACCTGTTGTTAGTGATTATATGGTAGTGAAAATAGTGTGTATGATTATGTTTGGAATGGAATGTTGTCTTGATATTCACAAAATGTTGGATAAGTGATGCAATTTGTATTTCTTGATCACAGAGTAGGTATTATTCATTGATTAACTTCCTTTTTGTGTAGAGGCAGTGGGTAACAGTTTGGCTGGTTAGTCCATATTGCCCCTCCTGGTAGATCCTGTAATTACACTGTTCTTGAAGCAAAACTTTTTTTTTTGGCAGACATACTGACAAAATATGAAGTTTAATGAAATGTATTTAAATTACAGTGGGCTGTGGCAACAGTCAGTCAGCATTGTCATGATGACATCATTTTCTTCTTCTTCTTCTTCTTCTTCTTACTTATTTATTTATTTATTTATTTATTTTTTGGACTTTATTTGACAAACTGAATTGACCAGTCATGGCTAATAAATTAACTGTACCACTTAATATCTACCAAGCTAGTAGCTGTATTTAATTGTCTGCTACTGTCAGTTTACTGAAGCCAGGTATCATTTATTGTTTAAAAAATATTTTAAAAAATAATATTCAGTATTGTTACTTTTTAAATTATGAAAATGGAATGTTTTTGCTCACTATGAAATTGTCAATAAACAGACAAAATTAGAGCTTGGAACATCTCTTGTCTGATTGGTAGTCTACAGTCGATGTGATTGGTGGAGAGGCCTACAGTCACTGTAGTCTCTTGGCCAATCAGAAGGCCTTACTGTCTGACTGTAGTTGCCTCTAGTCACTCTAGGCTTTGTATGACTGTAAAAATGTTGAGACAAATGAATTAACAAGATCTAGAATTTACAGTAGATGAGAGTTTAGATTGTGGTGATGAATCATATGAAGTGAAGTAGTGTCTCATCGTCATTGAGAATGAAGTCCCCTCAAGTGACCTGCCTTCAGGGTTGGTGTACAACTCATACTTACCTGGCAGGGGAGATACCATGATCAAGAAGGTGGTTCACCCAGGGCGAGGCTCAGCCATTGCACTCCGGTTGTGCTGACCCCTGCGAATTCCCCAAATGTGGGAATCTCGACTGCATAATTTCTGGTAGTGGGGGACTGCGTTCGCGCTCTCCCCTGATTTTCTGGTTAAAAATAGAGCTAAAATATACAAAGCATAAGGATTTGCTTTGTGATATGTGTGAAAAAGTTGTGGATTTGATTTTGATATGGTGGGCCTTTGAAGGTCATTTTAATATTTTGATCTCACTTTTTGTAGTTATAGATTATCTGCCCTGAAATAATAAAATGCTCTTTCAGTATTTCAAAGTATAGTTCTAAAAACTTGTTTGATTTATAACATTTGTAAATATTACTTCTTTGAGATGTAGTGTTTTAGCGTTTAGAAGCTTGTTTTTCTTAAAGGGGTCCTATTATGCTGTTTTGCAGTCTTGATTTTGTTTTGGGGGTGTACTAGAACATGCTTTTATGCTTGGTGGTTCGAAAAACGCATTATTTTTAACATCATTTACATTATTACAATACATTTCTCCCAGCCTGGCGCATAGGGCTCAACTAGTTCCAAGTTAAACGAAGGCCTGCCTTGCGAAAACAAAATGTGTTGTGATTAGTTAGCTCTCCCACTGCATTGCGATTGGCAAACAGCTTAGACGGTGTTTCAGTACTGCCATGGCCCTTGTCAAAGAAGCAAGTTCTGTGTAGCTGTTAGCGCAAGCTAGATTAAAGTGATTCTTACATTTCAGGGCTCAAAATGAACTTTTTTACTTGGTAGCACTGGTGCTCCCAACACCAAAAAAAATGTAGGAGCACCAAATGAATATTAAGGTTGCATTAAATACAACTACACAACCTATAGCCTACAACCTAGATATGTTATGTAGTCTAATTTGCGCACATTGAGGAGTCGCTCTCTAAACGTGGGGTATTAAAACTGCTTTTGAATGCGCGCTTTTTACTTTCGGTTTCGTTTTAACTCTTGGCGGTGCTGAGCGTGCATTCTACAATACAAGACATTAATTTAACAAACCAATTTGAAAGTGGGGGGGGGTTTTGAAAATTGTGTCCCCAGTGGAAATTCCGCCCCTGCGTGAGTGAAACTCTGGAGCTGAGTTATCATTTGATGTGAACGTATGCCGCGTTGTACAGTATACTGAGACGGAGGCGCCAGAATTGCGTCTGACAGAATGTGCGCTGTAGCACGGAATATAGTATATTTCTTCAAAAGCAGGTTGTGGAGACATTTTATTTGTCCACAGTCAAAAATCGTCATATCACACACCCCTAATTGCAATGTAGTTTGTACAAATCAGGAACAGAGGTTAGTTGAGAGAGAGAGAAAAAACGGCCGGTTCCGAGTTTCAACGGAGCGCAGTGTCAGTGACAGGGAGTGATAGACGGCTAATATCTAAATTCTGCATTAAAGTTAAGAATGTAAAGATCAGGTTTAATTAGTTATGTAATGTTGGAGAGAACGGCGAGACTGTCACTGTATCAGATCACAGCAGTCTGGGCAGTTTAGGCTAGCGAAAGTTTTGTAAAGAAATTAAAACAAGTCGCACCACAACAATTTCTCGCACTCGCACAAATGCTTCCAAATATTATTTTTTGAGGTTGTGCAGAATAAATTTTGGGAGCATATGCGGCTAAATAGGTCGCAATTTCGAGCCCTGCATTTTAATACGGCTCCGACGCGCAACCGGAGTAGATCGAGGCTGTACTGTACACGTCTGTGGCGCGTTAGAGCTCTAAAGCGGCCACTCTAGTCAATGCTTATGTTTGTACCTGCCGCATTGCGGCTTGTTGAAGTGGTTCTCCGTGCTGCATCGCTAAAGTTAGGCTAATCCCCCACAGATCAGTGCACAGATGAAATTATTTTCAGGGCCTTGTGCTACAGGTCCATGAGGAAAGCTGCGAAACCTCACAATTTAAATGTATGGTGAAGCTGTGATTGATAGCCCAGCAAGCTTTTTTTTTACTTTTAATAACCTGGATTTTTTAATGATTCTGGGGGAGAAAAGTCTGCATTTAAAATAAAGAAAAACAAGCTTCTATACTAACATTACACTAAAAATGAACACATCACTAACTAGCTTAGCCGCTAACTGCTGACACGCCTCATTAAATTAACTTTGTAGTTGAGAATTTTTAGACATTTGAGGTGACACAAAAGTAAATCGTAAACGGATATCCCAACTACTGGCGATTAGTGAAAGTTTGTCATTACGCTTGTGCACAAAGCCTGTTGTCTTCGGTCACATCTTAATG